>NC_084614.1:68004889-68194889 GCF_033978795.1 Nerophis ophidion
CGAGAATCGCGTTGAATCGAAAAAATAGATATATAATACAATCGCGACCCCAAGAATCGATATTGAATCGAATCGTGGGACAACCAATGCTTCGCAGCCCTAATTTATATATATATATATATATATATATATATATATATGTATATATATATATATATATATATATATATATATATATATATTATACTGTATATATATATTGTATATATATTATACTGTATATATATATATATACTGTGTATATATATATATATATATATGTATATATATATATATATATATATATATATATATATATATATATATATATATATATATATATATATATATATATATATATATATATATATATATATCCATTTTTTACCGCTTGTCCCATTTGGGGTGGCGCGGGGGTCGCTGGAGCCTATCCACCTGCATTCAAGCGGATATGGTGGAAGAGGGTTTAGTCCATCTGCCTCACAATACTTAGGTCCTGGGTTCGATCCTGCTCTCGGGATCTTTCTGTGTAGAGTTTGCATGTTGTCCCCGTGACTGCGTGGCTTCCCTCCGGGTACTCCGGCTTCCTCCCACCTCCAAAGACATGCACCTGGGGATATACAGTAGGTTGATTGGCAACACTAAATTGGCCCTAGTGTGTGAATGTGAGTGTGGATGTTGTCTGTCTATCTGTGTTGGCCCTGCAATGAGATGGCGACTTGTCCAGGGTGTAGCCCGCCTTCCATTCGAATGCAGCTGAGATAGGCTCCAGCGACCCCAAAAGGGACAGGGGTAGAAAATGGATGGATGGATGGATTGTGAGGTGCTGTATAAGTGTTCCTAAAAATCCGATTTACCGGCCCCCAGACACATTTTTTTTCTCTACATTTGACCTGCTATGAATAGTATTATTTGTCTGTAAAACTGTTGTAAGTACACCTCTGCATTACATTGTATCCTGATTATAATTAAAGAAAACAATTTTCCTTGTCTCCCACCATAGTCACAGTGTAGCCAAGCGCTACATATAGCATTTTGCCCTAAGTCTCACGTGCCCCACTGTTTTAAAAAGACTGTTGTAGGGACACATATTATTGTTGAAACTAGAATAAAAGTCACTTTAGCATTGTAAGGGACCTTTTTAAATGGATTTATCTTTAATTTTGGGACTCCAATCAGATTAAAAACTTCCATCCATCCATCCATCATCTTCCGCTTATCCGAGGTCGGGTCGCGGGGGCAACAGCCTAAGCAGGGAAACCCAGACTTCCCTCTCCCCAGCCACTTCGTCTAGCTCTTCCCGGGGGATCCCGAGGCGTTCCCAGGCCAGCCGGGAGACATAGTCTTCCCAATGTGTCCTGGGTCTTCCCCGTGGCCTCCTACCGGTTGGACGTGCCCTAAACACCTCCCTAGGGAGGCATTCGGGTGGCATCCTGACCAGATACCCGAACCACCTCATCTGGCTCCTCTCGATGTGAAGGAGCAGTGGCTTTACTTTGAGTTCCTCCCGGATGGCAGAGCTTCTCACCCTATCTCTAAGGGAGAGCCCCGCCACCCGGCGGAGGAAACTCATTTCGGCCGCTTGTACCCGTGATCTTATCCTTTCGGTCATGACCCAAAGCTCATGACCATAGGTGAGGATGGGAACGTAGATCGACCGGTAAATTGAGAGCTTTGCCTTCCGGCTCAGCTCCTTCTTCACCACAACGGATCGGTACAACGTCCGCATTACTGAAGACGCCGCACCGATCCGCTTGTCGATCTCACGATCCACTCTTCCCTCACTCGTGAACAAGACTCCTAGGTACTTGAACTCCTCCACTTGGGGCAGGGTCCCCTCCCCAACCCGGAGATGGCATTCCACCCTTTTCCGGGCGAGAACCATGGACTCGGACTTGGAGGTGCTGATTCTCATTCATTGCTTTATGTGTTCGACTTACTGCCGGCAATGCGGACCAAGCTCTGGCACTGATCGTACAGGGAGCGGACCGCCACAATAAGACAGTCCGATACCCCATACTCTCTCAGCACTCCCCACAGGACTTCCCGAGGGACACAGTCGAATGCCTTCTCCAAGTCCACAAAGCACATGTAGACTGGTTGGGCAAACTCCCATGCACCCTCAAGAACCCTGCCGAGAGTATAGAGCTGGTCCACAGTTCCACGACCAGAGACGAAAACCACATTGTTCCTCCTGAATCCGAGGTTCGACTATCCGGCGTAGCCTCCTCTCCAGTACACAGAGTGTGAAGATTAATAACTTCCTCTTGGCAATGTGCGTTATTTACAAATTGGCGCTTAGTCCGGCAGCCATTTTGTAAACATCGAGAAGTACATTAAAAGTGGCCACCTTTGATCGAGAGTTCGGGGAAAAGTGGCGAGGTGCGTGGGTCATCCCACCGGGACTCTGCTGAGAACTCTGCACCCCCAAAAAATCCATGGAATTAGTCACTTATCTTCAGTGTGCACTCGTGGCTGCTAATCTTATCTAAGCAGGCCTGCATATGCGACAAAAGCACTCTTGTGAATTCCTCGCAGGTAGGAAGTGTTATGGCGCTCACTTGCATTTGTATGAGCAAGGGATTAGGAACTGGGAAAAGCCTATTTTTGGTTTTGTTTTCCGCATAGGTAATTTTTTAATCTGTCTTTGCTTTATTTGGATGAAATAAGGTGAGACTTCGAAATGCTGTTTCTTTTTAAGATGACATTCTTTGTTGGGGTACTCGATTCTGTGCAATGATAAGTACTCAAACGGACTATTTTTTTTAAGCGCAACACCATATGTATGTTTATACTTTTATATATACATGTATATATATTATTAGGGCTGAGCGACATACCGGTTTTATTGTTAATACCAGTATCAGAAAGAGATATGTGATTGGGACAGCACTGCTGTACCAGTATATTGCCTGACAGGCACAGAGCAGTGATTTGCAAATCCTTTTCAACCCATATTCAGTGGAATGCACTACAAAGAAAAGATATTTGATGTTCAAACTGATAAACTTTATTTTTTTTTTTGCAAATAAAAATTAACTTAGAATTTCATGGCTGCAACATGTGCCAAACTAGTTGGGAAAAGTCATGTTCACCACTGTGTTACATCACCTTTTCTTTTAACAACACTCAATAAACGTTTGGGAACTGAGGAAACTAATTGTTGAAACTTTGAAAGTGGAATTTTTTCTCATACTTGTTTTATGTAGAGCTTCAGTCGTTCCAACAGTCCGGGGTCTTCGCTGTAGTATTTTACGCTTCATAATACGCCACACGTTTTCCATGGGAGACAGGTCTGGACTGCAGGGGGGCCAGGAAAGTACCAGCAGTCTTTTACTACGAAACCACGCTGTTGTAACACATGGCTTGGCATTGTCTTGCTGAAATAAGCAGGGGCGTCCATGATAACGTTGCTTGGATGACAACATATGTTGCTCCAAAACTTGTATGTACCTTTCAGCATTAATGGTTCCTTCACAGATGTGTAAATTACCCATGCTTTGGGCACTAATACACCCCCATACCATCATAGATGCTGGCTTTTGAACTTTGGGCCTATAACAATCCGGATGGTCATTTTCCTCTTTGTTCTGGAGGACACCACGTCCACAGTTTCCAAATATAATTTGAAATGTGGATTCGTCAGACCACAGAACACTTTTCCACTTTGCATCAGTCCATCTTAGCTGAGCTTGGGCCCAGCGAAGCCGGCGGCGTTTCTGGGTCTCGTTGATAAAAGGCTTTGGCTTTGAAGAGTAGTTTTAACTTGCACTTATAGATGTAGCGACAAACTGTAGTTACTGACAGTGGTATTATGAAGTGTTCCTGAGCCTATGTGGTGATATCATTTACATACTAATGTCGGTTTTTGATGCAGTACCGCCTGAGGGATCAAAGGTCCGCAATATCATCGCTTACGTGCAATGATTTCTCCAGATTCTCTCAACTTTTTGATGATTTTACGTACCGTAGATTGTAAAATCCCTAAATTCCTTGCATTAGCTCGTTGAGAAATGTTGTTCTAAAACTGTTCGACAATTTGCTTACAAATTGGTGACCCTCGCCCCATCCTTGTTTGTGAATTACTTAGCATTTCATGGAAGCTGCTTTTATACCCAATCATGGCACCCACCTATTCCCAATTAGCCTGCACACCTGTGGAATGTGCCAAATAAGTGTTTGATGAGCATTTCTCAACTTCATCAGTATCTATTGCCACCTTTCCCAACTTCTTTGTCTCGTGTTGCTGGCATCAAATTCTAAAGGTAATGATAATTTGCAAAAAAAGAAAAAAGTTTATCAATTTGAACATCAAATATGTTGTCTTTGTAGCATATTCATCTGAATATGGGTTGAAAATTATTTGTAAATCATAGTATTCTGTTTATATTTACATCTAACACAATTTCCCAACTCATATGGAAATGGGGTTTGTATATATATATATTTATATTGGGAATATTGCGAAACCTTTTCAACTTATATTTAATCGAATGGACCGCAAAGACAAAATATTGTTCTTACTGAGAAACTAAATTATTTTTGCAAATATTCATTAACATAGAATTTAATGGCAGCAACACATTGCAAAAAAGTTGGCACAGGTGCATTTTTAACACTGTGTTACATGGCCTTTCCTTTTCAAAACATTCAGTAAAGGTTTGGGAACTGAGGAGACCAATTTTTCAAACTTTTCAGGTGGAATTCTTTCCCAATCTTGCTTGATGTACAGTTTAAGTTGTTCAACTGTTGTGGTATTTTAGGCCTAATATTGCGCCACACATTTTCAATGGGAGACAGGTCTGGATTACAGGCAGGCCAGTCTGGTACCCGCACTCTTTTACTATGAAGCCACGCTGTTGTAACACGTGCAGAATGTGGTTTGGCATTGTCTTGCTGAAATAAGCACTTTTTATTGTTACCCCACGTACTGATCGCCACAACATGATCATAGAAAATATGATAACTATTGCTCCAATACCCCCTGCCACCCTGGTAGGGACAAGCGGTAGAACAAGGACGGATGGACAATTATTGCACTGTCATACATAAAAGACTCAAATAAGACTTATTTGAACACTTTATTTGGGCCAAAAATATGAAGATAGGCTTTAAACAAATATTTTTATTTCAACTGTACCACTGTAAACCAAATATTTTTAATCAGATTAACCACACTTTTTTAAATTTTTGAATAATCATGCAAATTAAGCACGTATAATTTAAGCTTACTTTTTCAAAAAGACCCCGATATTTTTAAAAATTGCAATTTCATTGTCATTAACAAACATTTTCAAAATGTCTTTTGGTTCCTCAGAACTTGTTAGCCGTTTTATCTGAAGCCCAGTCAGAGTTTATTTTGATTTGATCCCACTCATTTTTGCACTGATGTAAAACAACTCATAACCATCCACGGTGAAGTCAAAATATCATTTAATAATAAATAAGTAGATAAATAAATTGCGTGGTTAGTCTGCGTGTATACATGAGTAAACTGATATTTTCTGTGATTAATCACATCCTTTAAAGCAATAACTCTGACAGCCCAATTATTTACCTTTTATGAGGTTGTTTTTTTGTGCCTAGAAATCGGAACAAGGTCTTAGCTTACAAATACGCTAAAAGAAATCACAGAAGCTGCCTCTGCAACACTCCCAGCGTAATAATGAGTGCACGAAATTAGCCCGCTAACATCAGCCCCATTAAATTTAGTGCTTTTAGGTTTAATAATTTGATAACCACGGCCAATGAAACAACCCAGCCGTTGACAATGAGGACTTATCACAGCCCAAATGACTGAGAGATTTCCCTTATAGTAAACCTGTGAGTGCAGAAGTTGATTAAAAATATCCTGTGATGACCCCGAGACTCCATAAAGGAACAAGCGGTAGGAAATGGATGGGCTCAGCATTGTGTAACTGGAAGATCAACCATATGCCTAGATTTGACGGGTGTGTGTCACTTCCTGTTTGCCTCCCTAACTCAAGCGGCCAGGCTTTGAAGTGGTCCTTGCTAACAAAAATCTTAAAAAATGCAGACGACGATGGCAGACGTTAAAGGAGCCCAAAGGCTGGCCGTCATGCTAGATGGCTTGGGCAAAGCTGTGGGCACTCAGACGTAGACAATTTCTAAACTGAATTGCGAACTGGATAACATCTCGGAGAAGTTTTTCGCTCTGCAAGGCAAAGTGATGATCAATGTGACAGCCAGAATGGACAACTCGAGCAGACAACCCATTGGAATTTTTCTGCTAACCAAAACAATTCTTACCTATAATTTGGCTTCCTCTGCAGGTCACACTGAAAACACCCCATTTCCAGGCTTATGGACAAACATTGACTACTACTACACAGTTAGGCACACACAGGGTGTGCAATTGCAAGAGCTATTGTGTGTCGTAACATAATATGTACTCATGTGCTTATTATATCACCATTTTTAATGTAAATGAAAACCTCTGAAGAAAAATAATCTTCGAAAGAAATACGGATTTAACGAACAAAATGTTACACGACTTTCTTTAGTTTTTTTGGTGTCTGCAGTCGTGTAACCGATGTCACTTCCGATTGCACGTTGGCTGAGCGGTTTGATTTACAAGCCACCCCTCACCCCACCCCCGAGTACGTCTGGAAAACAGACGAGCATTCCGTTTCCAGAGCGATGAGTTTATTCGCGCGGTCATCAATCACCGGCGGTACGGAAGACTTTCCCGTTACGGAACGATCGGGCGCGTTTATCGAGACTGCTGGGCCTGGCCGACCATGCAATGACGAGCGTTTGGAGCCATTAGAGGCAACATTCACAAGAAAATAACCGGGTCTTATCAGTGTGATTGATGGCCGACTGCTTTTATTGCCAAACAGCCACGGCGAGTCACTGAGGGTTAACGACGGTGCTAAGTGTCCCGTATAAAAATAAATAAATAAAAATGGGCTCTTTAATGACTCTGCACTTTAGGCAGGCTGCAACCGACATTGAGGTTTTAGAAGATGAAAAGTTTGTGCTTTTTTAAAACCGGTAAAAAAAAAACTTAACTAATGACCAAGAACTAACATCGATGGAGGCCAAATGGTGTGCAGTACCTGGCTGTAACCCGCAGAGGCAATTTTGTTGCTTCAGTATCAACTGGTTTGTGTCGTGATCTTGCAGTGCTTGTTTTCTGGGTCTTGGGGCGGAGCCACGTTGGCACACACCTGATACCCATTTCCTCCTGACTACTTAAGCTCTCCAGTTCATCCACTCTGCGCCAGATTTCCTGATGGTTCACCCTTCCATTCGTATTCATCTCCTCCGCTTTGGCTCCACTCAACGTCTCTCATTTCTTCCGACTCTGTTCCGGTGCTGCCGTGTAGTGTTAACTGTTTCCTCTCCACACCTTTTGTGTGCATCTTTTGTTCATTTTCCTCACTCCTTTTTGAGTGAGCTTTTTGGTATTGTTTTTAATGCTTCTCGACACTGTAAAGAATCTGGGTGTTATCTTTGACCCAACTCTCTCCTTTGAGTCACACATTAAAAGCGTTACTAAAACGGCCTTCTTTCATCTCCGTAATATCGCTAAAATTCGCTCCATTTTGTCCACTAAAGACGCTGAGATCATTATCCATGCGTTTGTTACGTCTCGTCTCGATTACTGTAACGTATCATTTTCGGGTCCCCCCATGTCTAGCATTAAAAGATTACAGTTGGTACAAAATGCGGCTGCTAGACTTTTGACAAGAACAAGAAAGTTTGATCACATTACGCCTGTACTGGCTCACCTGCACTGCCTTCCTGTGCACTTAAGATGTGACTTTAAGGTTTTACTACTTACGTATAAAATACTACACGGTCTAGCTCCATCCTATCTTGCCGATTGTATTGTACCATATGTCCCGGCAAGAAATCTGCCTTCAAAGGACTCCGGCTTATTAGTGATTCCCAAAGCCCAAAAAAAGTCTGTGGGCTATAGAGCGTTTTCATTTCGGGCTCCAGTACTCTGGAATGCCCTCCCGGTAAAAGTTCGAGATGCCACCTCAGTAGAAGCATTTAAGTCTCACCTTAAAACTCATTTGTATACTCTAGCCTTTAAATAGACTCCCTTTTTAGACCAGTTGATCTGCCGTTTCTTTTCTTTTTCTCCTATGTCCCACTCTCCCTTGT
The DNA here is from genome assembly GCF_033978795.1 of Nerophis ophidion. Lineage (NCBI taxonomy): Eukaryota > Metazoa > Chordata > Actinopteri > Syngnathiformes > Syngnathidae > Nerophis > Nerophis ophidion. The sequence goes on from NC_084614.1 coordinate 68,013,008, forward strand.
GGAGGGGGTCCGGTCCGATCCGGTGGCCATGTACTGCTCGCCTGTGTATCGGCTGGGGACATCTCTGCGCTGCTGATCCGCCTCCGCTTGGGATGTTTTCCTGCTGGCTCCGCTGTGAACGGGACTCTCGCTGCTGTGTTGGATCAGCTTTGGACTGGACTCTTGCGACTGTGTTGGATCCATTATGGATTGAACTTTCACAGTATCATGTTAGACCCGCTCGACATCCATTGCTTTCTTCCTCTCCAAGGTTCTCATAGTCATCATTGTCACCGACGTCCCACTGGGTGTGAGTTTTCCTTGCCCTTATGTGGGCCTACCGAGGATGTCGTAGAGGTTTGTGCAGCCCTTTGAGACACTAGTGATTTAGGGCTATATAAGTAAACATTGATTGATTGATTGATTTCGATCGTGACATTGGCATGAAAACAGGAGTTCAGAACATGCGCACAGAATGATTCTCTTTATTCTGTTAGACATGTAAATATTCAAGTAAAAATAATAAAAACATTTTGTTAGGTTAAATCAGGGGTGTCCAAACCACTGCCTGTATATGTGCTTTGCTATGGAGGTTTTTTCTCACTCCGAACTGGGCTCCCTTAGGAGCCAAGTCTGGATTGTATTTTTTTCACTCATCCTTCCCCAGCGTTTACCCTTTTCCCATCTTTTACAGGGCGCCTTATGGCGACCCATGAGCGTTCTTGTTCTGTAACCCTGTACACTGTTTGTTTGTCTAATCTTGAACAGGTTTGTGCTGAAAACAAAGTTTCGTTGTACTTGTTGCAATGACAATAAAGACCTACCTGGAGGCCAAGTGCGGCCCGCCAGCATCCTTAATTTCGCCCGCGAGATGTCATGAGTTTAACAAAGCATCCAAAAGCATTTAAAATTAAGCTTAAATACTAATCGGTCTCTGAATGCTACATATTTGCTGCCATCTTGTGGAGAATGTGAGTAATTAACATCAAAGTTCTTCGAAATAGTAATAGCACAGCATTTAGTTATGACATAATCCAAACAACCTTCCCTAGTCATGGTGCAAAAACAAGACAATTCAAACCTTACCTAATCCTGGTGCAAAAAAAATAAAAAAATAAAAAATAAAGACAATCCAAACACCAGTTCTGGTGCAAAAAAATGCAACCAACATATAGGTGAACACACATGCTCACACAATCAGCCCACTGAACATCGTGGATTTTATGAAAAACGTCCAAACACCATTAAAAAAATATATAAATTACACCCATTTAAATCAGAGTGCATGATGAAAAACATGCAAAAGACTCACTCCACACTTATTAATGTTTAGCGCATTTTAGCTGCTTGATATTTCTGACTGATTTCAAAACTTTAAAGGCCTACTGAAACCCACTACTACCGACCACGCAGTCTGATAGTTTATATATCAATGATGAAATATTAACATTGCAACACATGCCAATACGGCCGGTCTAGTTTACTAAATTACAATTTTAAATTTCCTGCGGAGTTTTTTGTTGAAAACGTCGAGTAATGATAATTTATGTGCGTGACGTCCCGGGTTGCAGCGGACATATTAGCGCTGCACCATTTCCGGCTAAAAGTTGTCTCTTTTCATCGCGCAATTAAACAGTATTCTGGACATCTGTGTTGCTGAATCTTTTGCAATTTGTTCAAATAATAATGGAGAAGTCAAAGTAGAAAGAAGGAGTTGGGAGGCTTTAGCCTTTAGCCACAAAAACAGACGGTGTTTCCTTGTTTAAATTTCCCAGAGGTGAAGCTTTACTATGGATCAGAGCGGTCAAGCGAACATGGTTCCCGACCGCTTGTCAACCGGCAGGTTTCGGTGAGAAAATTGTGGTAGAAAATCGTCTCTTACCAATGATCAGCTGAGCTTGTGCCGTCCATGCAGCTGCCGTCGACTTCCCTCAGAGACTGGCGTCAAGACACCTGTGGACACACCCCTCCGACTTTCAGGTATTATTTAATCTCTCTAAAACACTAGCAACACAATAGAAAGATAAGGGATTTCCCAGAATTATCCTAGTAAATGTGTCTAAAAACATCTGAATCTGTCCCAATGCAATCGCCTTATTTTTTATTTATTTTTTATTTTTCTAGACCTTCGCTATCAATATCATCATCCACGAATCTTTCATCCACGCTCAAATTAATGGGGAAATTGTTGTTTTCTCGGTCCGAATAGCTCTTGCTGCTGGAGGCTCCCCTTATATACAATGTGAGGACGTGAGGAGCCCTCACACTTGTGACGTCTTCGTCTGCTACTTACGGTAAAGGCAAGGCTTTTTTATTAGCGACCAAAAGTTGCGAACTTTATCGTCGATGTTTCAGAAAAAATATGGCAATATCGCGAAATGATCAAGTATGACACATAGAATGGACCTGCTATCCCCGTTTAAATGAGAAAATCTCATTTCAGTAGGCCTTTAAGAAGGTTGTCACAGAAGTAAACAAGGTAAGAGTCAAAATTTCACATACTCTTAAAGGCCTACTGAAATGAGATTTTCTTATTCAAACGGGGATAGCAGGTCCATTCTATGTGTCATACTTGATCATTTTGCGATATTGCCATATTTTTGCTGAAAGGATTTAGTAGAGAACATCCACGATAAAGTTCGCAACTCTCGGTGCTAAGACAAAAGCCTTGCCTCTACTGGGAGTCGCAGACGATGACGTCACACGTGTGGGGTGCTCCTCACATATTCACATTGTTTTAATGGGAGCCTCCAACAAAATGTGCTATTTGGACCGAGAAAACAACAATTTCCCCATTAATTTGAGCGAGGATGTAAGATTTGTGTTTGAGGATATTGATAGCGACGGACTAGAAAAAAAAACAGCAAAAAAAAAAAAGTTAAAAATAAAAAAAAACGCGATTGCATTGGGACAGATTCCGATGTTTTTAGACAAATTTACTACGTTGATTCTGGGAAATCCCTTATCTTTCTATTGTGTTGCTAGTGTTTTAGTGAGTTAAATAATACCTGATAGTCGGAAGGGTGTGTCCACAGTTGTGTTGAAGCGTAGTGTCTCAGGGGAGTCAACAGCAGCTATGGACGGCACAAGCTCAGATTTTCTCCGGTCAGAACTGACTTTTTAACCACAATTTTCTCACCGAAACCTGCTGGTTGACATTCCGTCTTGATTCATGTTCGCTTGACCGGCGGGCTCTGATCCATAGGAAAGTTTCACCTCCAGGAATATTAAACAAGGAATCCACCGTGTGTTTGTGTGGCTAAAGGCTAAAGCTTCCCAACTCCATCTTTCTACTGTGACTTCTCCAATATTATTTGAACAAATTGCAAAAGATTCAGCGACACAGATGTCCAAAAAACTGTGTACTTATGCCGTTAAAGCAGGCGACATTTAGCTGTGTGTGTGTGCAGCGCTCATATTCCTAAAAACCCGTGACGTCTTGCGTACACGTCCTCATTACACGACGTTTCGAAGACCAAACTCCCGGGAAATTTACAATTTTAATTTAGTAAACTAAAAAGGCCGTATTGGCATGTGTTGCAATGTTAATATTTCATCATTGATATATAAACTATCAGTCTGCGTGGTCGGTAGTAGCGGGTTTCAGTAGGCCTTTAATATGCAATTATATTAATTATACATCCATTATATTCATTATAAATCCATCCATGGCCCGCCGCTTATTCCCTCCGGGGTCGCGGGGGGCACTGGAGCCTATATCAGCCCCTAATTTATTATGTATACACTTGCATTCTAACACGCACATATATAATAGTTACTTTACATACAGTCAGCTTTTGGCCCTCAGCCAAATTTTTGGGAGTATGGACACCCTTGATGTTATCAATTTGGTGATTTTTAGCATGGAAAGCTTGTACAGCGTCATACACTAGTTGTAACTCCTAACTGGAAGGTGTATGAAATATTCAGAGTAGCTCCTCTTACCGTAGGAGCAAACAAGCTTTGCTGTTGTTTAAGGTCTTCACCAAAAATGCACAAACTGCTTGAGAATTCCCCAAAAAGCGCTCGGGGCCTGTTTGGCACGGCGTCACGTTGGACGCCATTCTTCCGTCCTGCCTTCTTCCACTGGGTCGCTCCCAAATATCCTGGAGTAGGAGGATGCCGTTGTGTTTTTGAGTGTAGTTGAGTTAAGATCCGCGGAATTGCGAAAGGTCAGAGCGTATGATTCACTTCATTTTCTGACTCGGTACGCTTCAGCGATCCTCGTGTTCCGTGTATGGAAGCATTTGTTATCTCCTTTCATGCTTTAATCAGGACACTTCTTTAAACGCCTCTGGGAGAAAAGTGGCCAAGTTACTCCCACAGTTTTGTCTCGTTACCCCACTTTCTGGAGCTACACTGCCTCCTGTAGGCTTGGAGGCCCTGCCTTTGTCCATTAAAACTGTAAATAGACGTTAAAGTCTACTCATTTACTCCTTACATCAGAGGTCGGCAGCCCAAAATGTTGAAAGAGCCATATTGTACCCATCCCGTCCATTTTCTACCGCTTGTCCCTTTATATCTGTCTGGAGCCGCAAAAAATTAAAAGCCTTATTTAAGAGTTATAATGGAGGCAACACATGATGTAGGTGTCTGTATTAGCTATAATAGCCTACTATCAAAGGCTGACGCAAATCTTTGATTACAGAAATGTTGTATTTTAATTTTCATTCTACATATTTTTGCCACATTGGAAATCCTTAGTAAAGTGGAGGCTTCTCACAGGATGAGATAACTTTTGTAAATGACTGGCTCAGAATGGCCAAATGTATAGATGTGTGTGTCCAAGTTTAAGGATACGCCAGGCTGTCTTCTTCTAATGGATTTTTTACAATCTTTGCAAGCTGGGTAACGTTTGCTGTGGTCTGGAACAACATGGCACGCAAACAACTATGAGAAATGCAGCCAATGTTCATTACAGATAATGTGTCATGAGAAATGCAAATATTAATTAAATACACAGAGGACATAAGTAAAATAAATTAAATGAGCACAAATATACCTACAAATGAAGCATAATGATGCAATACGTATATACAGCTAGCCGATTTATCATGTTAGCACCGATTAGCTTGCTGTCATGCGTAGACCAAATATGCCTGACGAGCAATCCAACAAGTCAATAACCTCAACAAAGCTCACCCTTGTGCATTCACGCACAGCATAAAACGTTTAGTGGACAAAATGAGACGAAGAAGAAGTGGCATAAAACACGTCTTTCTGTGGCAGCATCGGCGAAAGTAGTACATGTAAACAAACTACGTGAGTTCAAGGATCGCTGAAATTATTAGAACAAAACGGCGCTCGCCAAATACTCTCATCAGTGAAGCATGTTTAATACAAACAGTGGGATTTGTAACAATTAAGAAGGTTTGTGTCATGTTTGTCCTCCGACAGAAACCAAAGTAAAAAAAAAAACCAAAACATATTTTTTTCATCTTTTTCCATTGTTCACATATAAGTTAATTTTCGATTACTTTATATGTGATCTATGACTTAATTCAAGCAGATTCCATTAAATATAGTCCCATACGTATGCCTCCAAAGAATCAAACGTTCCATTAGTTGGATTTACCGTAAATTCCGTGCTATAGAGCGCACAAGTATTTAAGCCGCACCCACCAAATCTAATTAAAAAATATATATTTTTACATATATTAGCTGCACCAGACCATAAGCTGCATATATAAACTGGTAGGCAGTATTTTCCATCCATCCATTTTCTACCGCTTATTCCCTTTCGGGGTCGCGGGGGGCGCTGGCGCCTATCTCAGCTACAATCGGGCGGAAGGCAGGGTACACCCTGGACAAGTCGCCACCTCATCGCAGGGCCAACACAGATAGACAGACAACATTCACACTCACATTCACACACTAGGGCCAATTTAGTGTTGCCAATCAACCTATCCCCAGGTGCAAGGCAGTATTTTATTAAAGTTAATTTACGTACCTTACTGGCCCACTGAAATGGGTTTTTTCTTATTCAAACGGGGATAGCAGGTCCATTCTATGTGTCATACTTGATCATTTCGCGATATTGCCATATTTTTGCTGAAAGGATTTAGTAGAGAACATCCACGATAAAGTTCGCAACTTTTGCTCGCTAACAGAAAAGCCTTGCCTCTACCGGAAGTCGCACACGATGACATCACAAGGGTGAGGGCTCTTCACATCCTCACATTGTTTATAATGGGAGCCTCCGACAAAAACAGCTATTCGGACCGAGAAAATTACAATTTCCCCATTAATTTGAGCGAGGAGGAAAGATTTGTGGCTGAGGATATTGATAGCGAAGGACTAGAAAAAAAACAAAAAAATAAAATAAAGTTAAAAAAAAAAGCGATTGCATTGTGAGACATTCAGATGTTTTTAGACACATTTACTAGGATAATTCTAGGAAATCCCTTATCTTTCTATTGTGTTGCTAGTGTTTTAGGCAGATTGTATAGTACCTGATAGTCAGAGGGGTGTGTCCACGGGTGTCTTGAGGCCAGTGTCTGAGGGAAGTCGACGGCAGATACAAGGACGGTGCAAACTCCACAGATCTCCGGTAAGAGGCGACTTTTTACCACAATTTTCTCCCCGAAACCTGCCGGTTGACAAGTGGTCGGGATCCATGTTCGTTTGACCGCTCTGATCCATGGTAAAGCTTCACCTCCGGGAATTTTAAACAAGGAAACACTATGTGTTTGTGTGGCTAAAGGCTAAAGCTTCCCACCTCCATCTTTCTACTTTGACTTCTACATTATTATTTGAACAAATTGCAAAAGATTCAGCAACACAGATGTCCAGAATACTGTGTAATTGTGCGATGAAAAGAGACGACTTTTAGCCGCTAGTGGTGCTGCGCTAAAATGTCCCCTCCAACTCGAGACGTCACGCGTCAGCATACGCGTCATCATTCCGTGACGTTTTCAACAAGAAACTCCGCGGGAAATTTAAAATTGTAATTTAGTAAACTAAAAAGGCCGTATTGGCATGTGTTGCAATGTTAATATTTCATCATTGATGTATAAACTATCAGACTGCGTGGTCGGTAGTAGTGGGTTTCTGTAGGCCTTTAAGTTTACAGAGGCATAGGAATCTGGCACTCGTGCGTTCTCAGACTGCCGCCGCGTTGGACTTTATGCCTCACACAATTTGTATTATCAGTCCATTTTTGTGTGACAAAAATGGCTGTGTGTTTTTGGTGAATTTACTGCTATTAGAGCTGGACATTTAGGCAAAAAAAAATATCACAATTAGCGGTATTTTGATTAATATTGAAATCCTGATTAATAACACAAATTATTCATTAATTTAAAAACATGAGTATTTATTGTACCACGAAAACTCCACTTTAAATGTAGTTAAAAACAGATATACATTATCAATCAATCAATCAATGTTTATTTATATTTGTAACATATAAACAAGCAGAACAATTAGATTAATAGTAACAACAATATTTTAGATCAGTGGTTCTCAAATGGGGGTACGCGTACCCCTGGGGGTACTTGAAGGTATGCCAAGGCGTACGTGAGATTTTTTTGAAAATACTCTAAAAATGGAAACAATTCAAAAATCCTTTATACGTATATTTATTGAATCATTCTTCAACAAAATATGAATGTAAGTTCAGAAACTGTGAAAAAAAAATACAACAATGCAATATTCAGTGTTGACAGCTAGATTATTTGTGGACATGTTCCATAAATATTGATGTTAAAGATTTCTTTTTTGGTGAAGAAATGTTTAGAATTAAGTTCATGAATCCAGATGGATCTCTATTACAATCCCCAAAGAGGGCACTTTAAGTTGATGATTACTTCTATGTGTAGAAATCTTTATTTATAATTTAATTACCTGTTTATTTTTCAACAAGATTTTAGTTACTTTTATAACTTTTATTCCAAGTAGTTCAAGAAAGACCACTACAAATGAGCAGTATTTTGCACTGTTACACAATTTAATAAATCAGAAACTGATGACATAGTGCTGTATTTTACTTCTTTATGTCTTTTTTTCAACCAAAAATTATTTGCTCTGAGTAGGGGGTACTTGAACCAAAAGAATATTCACAGGGGGTATATCACTGCAAAAATGTTGAGAACCACTGTTTTAGATAATACAAATAGTGAAAAATTTAATCCACTTTTTCCATACATTTTTGGAATTCAGTTTTTAACTTTTTACACTTATTGGACCACCATGGAGTATGTTTTTTTTGTCATAAATACAATTTGATAAAATCCATCATGAATTCATATAGCCCTAAATCACAAGTGTCTCCAAGGGCTTTACAAACTAAGTTTGACATCCCCTGACCTAAGCCTACAAATGTTTGTTATATGTATTAAATGCACAAATCCTCACATTTATTGGTGCATAGTGATATATTGATCGATATCGTTTAGTTATTGTTACTTTTTATGATTTATTTAATCCTGCCAGTTAATACAGTGCAACATTTTCCAGCTTACCAATGGTGCTACTTATCAGAGTGTCTGGTAGCCAGCTAGAAGGGTAATTAAATAATTAAAGTAGATTTGAAGGTAGTTGCAGATTTGACACACTCGATAGCAGTAGTCTATAAGCTTGTAAGTTATTAAACACCACTCAGTAGTTTGAGAAGCAACTCATTAAACCGACACATTGGAGGTGTCAGGATGTTGCCGCACAGCCTGCATTAAAACCAACAAAACTAAAGACGGGTTTCTGGTACTGAGTTGACATATCACAGTTTCTCTTCTCACGCCATGCGATTCATCTTGTTGTAATTGTATGCATGTTTGAATTAAACTCAAACTATAACCATTCAGAGAATCCACTGCAAGATGGCACAACCACACTAGGTATGAGAGTAGTAGTAGTGTGTGTGTGTGTGTGTGCTTCTTTAAGAATGGCAGTGTGTTGGGTGAGTGGAAGAGTTAGGAGAGCGAGCGGTAGCTTGCAGCAATAGTGGCAAATGATTTGGGTCGTATCCTGCGGAAATAAAAATAATGCGACTAAATTGTCACGAATCGACGGCTTTGTCATTCCAACCCGAAAGCGGCGCGCAGGACACCCATTGTCGGGTAAAGTGAAGGATCTTACCAACGACGAAAACAAGGGCCCTGGAGGGAACGTCGCCCCTCCCCTGCGCTCCTCGACTACGGTCTAGGACTGGGAGCCCAACAGCAGGAAAGGTGTAGTTTGTACTGTTAAGTGATAGGCGGCTTGAGTGTCCCTCCCACTTCCTGTTTCCTGTTAAGCGAGTTCCCGAAGCATGAGTGACTTCATGGAACTAGTTTTGCTTCATAATTTCTGTTTTGTTCCGACCAAAAATACAAACATACCATATTTTCCGGACGATAGGGCGCACCGGATTATAAAGCGCACTGCCAATGAGTGGGTCTATTCAGGTTCATTTTCAGACAAACGGTGCACCGGATTAAACGATGCATTAAAGGGGTAATTTTAGGATTTATTTGTAAATGTAAAACACTGTCTTGTGGTCTACATAACATGTAATGGTGGTTCTTTGGTCAAAATGTTGCATCGATTATGTTTTACGGATCATTTTCCAGCCGCTTTCTGACAGTCGCTTTTTGTGGGCGGTCATATTTACGTGACTCACCTTCGGCAGCGTCTTCTCCCCGTCATCTTCGTTGTAGCGGTGTAGCGTGCAAGGACGGAAGTGGAAGGATTGTCAAAAGATGGAGCTAACTGTTTTAATGACATTCAGACTTTACTTCAATCAATAACGGAGCATCATCTGCTCATCCGGAAACAACAACATCGCAAATGTGTCCAGTGAAAAACCGTCCGACCGTAACTCTAATAACTACAGTTCCTTGAGTGAATAATGTAAACTCACTACACCGGTATGTTTTTGCGCTTTCATGGCGAGTTTACTGACAGATATAAGTAAGAACTTTACACTACTTTATATTAGAAATGGCAACAGCGGAGGATGAATGTCCCATAACAAGACGATAGAGAAAAAGAAGAAACTTATCGACTACGGTGTCGCACAGACTATAAAGGTGGAAGCGCGCAATTTTTCAGGATTTATGCAGATCCCAAATACAGATCAGTATGTACCAGAAGGTAAAAAAAGTTGCTTTTGCATAATATTGCAAAACAAAATGCCAGATAATGTCTTACTTTATACACACACCATAATAATACTTGCGTGTTGACAATCCATCAAGCGGTGCGGCTTCATAGCTTACCGAAATCGTACTAAAAAAATTTGATAGATTTTTGAGTGCAGAATGTAATGTTCTATATTTTCAATGGAATATATAACATGTTGGTGTTGTTTACTAGAGTCATATTGCCATCATATTGCAGTCTACATGTATCTCTTATGTTTGACTGCCATCTACTGGTCTCACATATCATTACACTATGTGGCAAATAAAATTGCTTCGAGGTCATTAAGCAAAACCAGAATCATTCCGTACATTAGGCGCACTGTTGAGTCTAGAGCAAAAAAAAAAAGGATTTTATGTGTGCCTTATAGAATGGAAAATATGGTTTAAGTGCTGTGTGAAATACAACATAGCAACCACGGTGAGATCACAAACGTCTTTTATACGATGACTTTTTTCACTCATCCGTTCCACTGTTACAAGCTCGGGAATTTGCGACCCTATAATTTTTTTTTTTTTTCCGATTTTAATGTTTTTATGATCGTTACAAGCCAAAATCAAAATCTTGATTAAAGTTCGATTAATTGTCAAAACCCAAAATGCTATGCAAGCTGTACACTGACTACTCTAAAGTACATCCATGTATATGAAATAGTTGTTGAGAAGACATACTGTCATGAAAAAATGTGAGTGTACTTCCTTTTGGTACTTTCTGTGCTGGCGGTGGCGTTGTTCCATCAATACCTTCCTACCTTCCCAGCCTGTCCTCTCCGCTAATCCGTGTGGTAGTCCGGGAGGCTTGTCCAGTTGGACGGATATCGATGTACCGATAGACGCGGGCCGTCTGATTAGCCTGACTCAATTGGGGATTGTCTTAAAAGGTCGTGAGTGTATTGACCTGATCGACTGGAGACTCCATGGATTTACTTTCACTTTACTTTGCTAGATAATCGATGGGCTCTGCCTATGATGAATGGCAGTTTTTTGGGGGCTGTTAGCGACTGCTTTTACCTGAAAGGCTGATGTTATTTTGTTAGTTTTTTGAAAGTTGATTTTGCACTATTAAATTATATAAGCGTTGCTTGTTCCATATTCAGTGTTAAAGCAAATTAGTGTAGCAAACTGAGCAATAATTAGTGTTTTATTCATGCACTTTCTCTTGCTACTTCAAGGCTTGAATGTTTGATTCATTCATCCATCCATCCATCATCCATCATCTTCCGCTTATCCGAGGTCGGGTCGCGGGGGCAACAGCCTAAGCAGGGAAACCCAGACTTCCCTCTCCCCAGCCACTTCGTCTAGCTCTTCCCGGGGGATCCCGAGGCGTTCCCAGGCCAGCCGGGAGACATAGTCGGGTGGCATCCTGACCAGATGCCCGAACCACCTCATCTGGCTCCTCTCGATGTGAAGGAGCAGCGGCTTTACTTTGAGTTCCTCCCGGATGGCAGAGCTTCTCACCCTATCTCTAAGGGAGAGCCCCGCCACACGGCGGAGGAAACTCATTTCGGCCGCTTGTACCTTAGATCTTATCCTTTCGGTCATGACCCAAAGCTCATGACCATAGGTGAGGATGGGAACGTAGATCGACCGGTAAATTGAGAGCTTTGCCTTCCGGCTCAGCTCCTTCTTCACCACAACGGATCGGTACAACGTCCGCATTACTGAAGACGCTGCACCGATCCGCCTGTCGATCTCACGATCCACTCTTCCCTCACTCGTGAACAAGACTCCTAGGTATTTGAACTCCTCCACTTGGGGCAGGGTGTCCTCCCCAACCCGGAGAGGGCACTCCACCCTTTTCCGGGCGAGAACCATGGACTCGGACTTGGAGGGGCTGATTCTCATTCCGGTCGCTTCACACTCTGCTGCGAACGATCCAGCGAGAGCTGAAGATCCCGGTCAGATGAAGCCATCAGGACCACATCATCTGCAAAAAGCAGAGACCTAATCCTGCGGTTACCAAACCGGAACCCCTCAACGCCTTGACTGCGCCTAGAAATTCTGTCCATAAAAGTTATGAACAGAATCGGTGACAAAGGACAGCCTTGGCGGAGTCCAACCCTCACTGGAAATGTGTTCGACTTACTGCCGGCAATGCGGACCAAGCTCTGGCACTGATCGTACAGGGAACGGACCGCCACAATAAGACAGTCCGATACCCCATACTCTCTGAGCACTCCCCACAGGACTTCCCGAGGGACACGGTCGAATGCCTTCTCCAAGTCCACAAAGCACATGTAGACTGGTTGGGCAAACTCCCATGCACCCTCAAGAACCCTGCCGAGAGTATAGAGCTGGTCCACAGTTCCACGACCAGGACGAAAACCACACTGTTCCTCCTGAATCCGAGGTTCGACTATCCGACGTAGCCTCCTCTCCAGTACACCTGAATAAACCTTACCGGGAAGGCTGAGGAGTGTGATCCCACGATAGTTGGAACACACCCTCCGGTCCCCCTTCTTAAAGAGAGGAACCACCACCCCGGTCTGCCAATCCAGAGGTACCGCCCCCGATGTCCACGCGATGCTGCAAAGTCTTGTCAACCAAGACAGCCCCACAGCATCCAGAGCCTTAAGGAACTCCGGGCGGATCTCGTCCACCCCTGGGGCCTTGCCACCGAGGAGCTTTTTAACTACCTCAGCGACCTCAGCCCCAGAAATAGGAGAGCCCACCACAGATTCCCCAGGCACTGCTTCCTCATAGGAAGACGTGTTGGTGGGATTGAGGAGGTCTTCGAAGTATTCCTTCCACCTATCCACAACATCCGCAGTTGAGGTCAGCAGAACACCATCCGCACCATACACCGTGTTGATAGTGCACTGCTTCCCCTACCTGAGGCGGCGTATGGTGGTCCAGAATCGCTTCGAAGCCGTCCGGAAGTCGTTTTCCATGGCTACCCCGAACTCCTCCCGTGTCCGAGTTTTTGCCTCCGCGACCGCTGAAGCTGCACACCGCTTGGCCTGTCGGTACCTGTCCACTGCCTCCGGAGTCTTATGAGCCAAAAGGACCCGATAGGACTCCTTCTTCAGCTTGACGGCATCCCTCACCGCTGCTGTCCACCAAGGGGTTTTAGGATTGCCGCCCCGACAGGCACCAACTACCTTGCGGCCACAGCTCCGATCTGCCGCCTCGACAATAGAGGTGCGGAATATGGTCCACTCGGACTCAATGTCCAGCACCTCCCTCGTGACATGTTCAAAGTTCTTCCGGAGGTGGGAATTGAAACTTTGTCTGACAGGAGACTCTGCCAGACGTTCCCAGCAGACCCTCACAATGCGTTTGGGCCTGCCAGGTCTGTCCGGCATCCTCCCCCACCATCGCAGCCAACTCACCACCAGGTGGTGACCGGTAGAAAGCTCCGCCCCTCTCTTCACCCGAGTGTCCAAAACATGAGGCCGCAAATCCGATGACACAACTACAAAGTCGATCATGGAACTGCGGCCTAGGGTGCCCTGGTGCCAAGTGCACATATGGACACCCCTTATGTTTGAACATGGTGTTTGTTATGGACAAACTGTGACGAGCACAAAAGTCCAATAACAAAACACCACTCGGGTTCAGATCCGGGCGGCCATTCTTCCCAATCACGCCTCTCCAGGTTTCACTGTCGTTGCCAACGTGAGCGTTGAAGTCTCCCAGTAGGACAAGGGAATCACCTTGGGGGGCACTTTCCAGTACTCCCTCGAGTGTTCCCAAAAAGGGTGGGTACTCTGAACTGCTGTTTGGTGCATAAGCACAAACAACAGTCAGGACCCGTCCCCCCACCCGAAGGCGGAGGGAGGCTACCCTTTCGTCCACCGGGTTGAACTCCAACGTACAGGCTTTGAGCCGGGGAGAAACAAGAATTGCCACCCCAGCCCGTCGCCTCTCACTGCCGGCAACGCCAGAGTGGAAGAGGGTCCAATCCCTCTCGAGAGAAATGGTTCCAGAGCCCTTGCTGTGCGTCGAAGTGAGTCGGACTATATCCAGCCGGAATTTCTCGACTTTGCGCACTAGCTCAGGCTCTTTCCCCCCCAGTGACGTGATGTTCCACGTCCCAAGAGCTAGCTTCTGTAGGCGAGGATCGGACCGCCAAGTGCCCTGCCTTCGGCTGACGCCCAGCTCACATTGCACCCGACCTCTATGGCCCCTGCTATGGGTGGTGAACCCATTGGAGGGGTGACCCACGTTGCCTCTTCGGGCTGTGCCCGGCCGGGCCCCATGGGAACACGCCATCGTGCCCCACCTCCGGGCCTGGCTCCAGAGGGGGGCCCCGGTGACCCACGTCCGGGCGAGGGAAATCTGGGTCCATGATTTTTCTTCTTCATAAAGGTCTTCGAGCTGCTTTTTGTCTGATCCCTCACCTAGAACCTGTTTGCCTTGGGAGACCCTACCAGGGGGCTTTATGCCCCCGGACAACATAGCTCCTAGGATCATTGGGACACGCAAACTCCTCTACCATGATTCATTCATTATTGTTTTATTTTCAAATTCATTATTAGCCTGTGGAAAAAGTTTATTTTGATATATTACCTCTGAAGGCTGAAAATAGAAAAGAGGTGTTCAATGTTTATTTAAATTTTATTTGATATGCCATTGATACTTTTTAATTATTATTATTATTATTATTATTTGAAACTCTATTTTGCATGTCACTGTAAAGTTATGTAAGCCTTGCTTGTTCAATATTCAATGCAAAACCTGTTTGGGTCCCTATTAAAAGGTTCATTTGTTCAACCTTGGCCCGCGGCTTTGTTCAGTTTTAAATTTTGGCCCACTCTGTATTTGAGTTTGACACCCCTGAAATAGAACATTAAATGACATAAAATATTTTTTTTTATCTCGTTAAACCCCCCCCATGACCCCTTTTACACTCAGGTTATCAAGGGTAAATCCCACCTAACCTTATCCTTGTCCGTCCACACACACACACACACACACACACACACATACACACACACACACACACACACACACACACACACACACACACACACACACACACACACACACACACACACACACACAATAGCACAGTTTAAGACCTCTGACCTGGAAGTGTAATCTTCCAATGTGTTTCCATGTAGCCTATTGCCACATTTCTTTTAACAGTAAACCTTGCTGGCCTCACCATCAGCAGGACTATTATAGTGAATCACACCTGAGCCATCATACATGAATCATATCTTTAATGGACGTGTGAAAGTAAACAACGTGATGAATAACATTTTACCACAATCAATCTAGGGATATAGATATCTGGTCAGGACACTGTGATTGTAGGCTGAAATTAGCTTCCCAATAGTTATGGAGTACAAAACTAGACGTTGAGTAATTGCTCGACATACATGGCGGACAATAACAGTCTACATTGCCAATCCAAATGTATTCGCTGTTTTCCCTGATCCACGGAAGCTTGGTGTCTCCCCTTCGACAAATGAACATAGTTCTTCCTTAAGAAGAATCCACACCTGACTTGGACATTCAAACGTTCTCTTGCCGTTCCTGTGGCACAACACGCTCGTTGACAAACATATCCCACCAGGATGTTGTCTTCCAGGCCTTATCCAAAACCGCCTCTCAACATTGCTATGTTGCCGTCTGAGATGTGTTGTATCCCAAATAGCTGCGATCACGCGTTTCTTTCTTTTAAGGTATTCATGTGTGGTTTCCACCAGTGTCTGTGGCACGGTCCTGCTGGTATTACTTCCTGTGTAGAGCGCGTTTTTTCTGGCATCACTTCCTCTCCGAACTCAGTTTGTAAACAATCAATGAGTCCATACAAAGCTAAGAGTCGGAGATTTAAGAAATAGACGGAGTACTTACCTGTGTAAAAAAATACCCAAGGACGAGAACTAAGGCTGGGCGATAAATCGATACAAACGATATATCGCAGGTTTGTCTCTGTGCGATATAGAAAATGACTATATCGTAATATTCGATTATATGTTCTCACACCGTTGCTTTTAGCTCCGTGCATTACATTACTGGCGTTTCTCACTCCTTCTCGTCTCCTTCTCACAGAGACGGAAAACAAGACCGCCTTGTTACATACGTCACATACTCTCGCGCGTCTAGCGTCATATGCTCTCGCCGAGAGCTAACGTTTGCATGGCTAATGTTAGCTGAGGCAGGTCGAGTGAAGCTTGTGACAATACAAGAGAGAGATGGTGCGAAACTTATCACAAATGGAGGAAGAACAATAAATGTCCAAAATAAAGAGCAGGGATCCATCATCTGGCGGTGGTTTGGCTTCAAGTGGGAAGATATTCAGCAGACAACAGCAATATGCAAAGTATGCAGCAGAAGTGTTACTACAAAAAGGTAGCAACATTATTAATTTGTTTTTTCATTTAAAAAGTCACCCGTGAGAGAATGAAGAGTATTTAATAAATACACTTTTGGTCAATTGACTTAGTTGTGATTTCCCTCTCTGCATGAAAGTTTAAAAGTAGCATATATTAATGCAGTATATAGAAGAATGTTTTAATGTAGACACATAGAATCATCATACTGCTGTGATTATATGCATCAAATGTTCATTCAAGGCTAAGGCAAAATATCGTAATGTATATCGCAATATGGCATAAAAATATTGCGATATTAATAGAAGCCAATATAGCCCAGCCCTAACGAGAACCTTAAACGATGGTTTAGTGTGGCCGAAACTGGGCTTAGGCTAAATAATTATTTGTTTCATGAGTTATCCGGCTTAATGTAGACAGAGTGTAATTGGGCTGTAGCCAATAATCGATACATCGATTAATATTCCTTAGATTGAACTCCATCAGTGTTGGCAAATTTGCCTTTCAAAATATAGGTTCCTATCCAACATCGTTTTAAAAGGATCGTTAAAATAGTTTTCGATTCCTGAAAAAACGAAACAATTTGGTTTAAGAACGAAAGGCTTTATTTACATGAGGTCTAACTCTTTCAGTGATAAGGACTTTTAAACACTACTCAAGTCTGTCTGCCCGTTTGTGGCGTCGTCGCCATCAGTCATCACAACAAGAGCATAGGTTAGCTACGGTGGCTGAGAAAGGTCACAGCAAACGCAAACACGGCAGACAATATCATCCATTACAACACAACAATCAATCAATCATTCAATATTTATTTATATAGCCCTAAATCCCGAGTGTCTTAAAGGGCTGCACAAGCCACAACGACATCCTTGGGTCAGAGCCCACATAAGGGCAAGGAAAAACTGACAACCCAGTGGGATGTCAATGCTAATGACTATGAGAAACCCTGGAGAGGACTTCTGATTCCAGGATAAGGATGAACAATGCTAACAACACAGCGACTAGTCTTGCTTGTCTTGGCTGTGACAATCAACTTGACCAATTAATGGGAGAACCACTTTTTGAAAGAACTTGATCATCAAAAGCCCAGCTCCACATTGGTGTGCCAATATTTTTTTCCTGATAATTTTGTTAATAACAAGATAAATATATTCAAAGACATTTTGTGACTTTTCACAACGTAGTCTTTTTAAGGTTGGTTTCCTGGTAAGTTTGGTTGTTTGGGCATTTAATTTAGGTCAAGAAATACAGAAATAATTAATTGTTACGTTCCCCTTTACTCGATTGTGAGAATTCTTTGATATTCCCAAATGTACTTGTTCCAAAATGTACTTCCTGGTTACTTTTGTAAATAAAGAGGCAACAAACACAGAACTAGTTATTACCTTTACTTTTCAGTCGATAAAGGAAAAGGTATAATTTTGCTAATCAAGGACATAAACAAAAACTGAGTTCACTGATTTTAGTTATCCCTGTAGAAAATGTGAAATGACCTAAACAAGTTTGAAGATTTATTAAAAGTACCAGTGATTTTGGTAATTAATGAGGTCAACAAAAACTGATGTAATTGATGGTTCATCTCAGCTGCGGTTGATTAAGAACAATTTGTAGAAAAAAATCCCCAAAATAAATTTAATCGATTTTAATTTTTCCTGTCATAGATCAAGGAGATTTAAGGTATTTATCACACAATTTATTTCCTGGTAATTAGGAAAGTAAATTAACCAAACAGGTTTTAATGGATTGTTAATTTTTACTGTCATAGATAGAAAAAATATACTGAAAACCTTAAAAGAGAATTGTCATTTTTGGAGGATTTTTGCCTATCATTTACAATCTTATGGAAAACAAAAACGCATTTCAATACATTCTAACTCGTAAATACACACTAGCAGAAGTCAGCTAAAAATGGAGCCAACTGGATTCGCTTTATTCCGTCTCTAAAAACAACCTAAAACCTCCAATGTTTTATATGCATGTTGTATAATGTAATGCACTAATAGGTACATTCATAATAATAATAATAATAATAATAATATAATATGTACATATTTTGCTAATTAAATGCATGTTGTACTATGTAATGTAGTAATAGGCACATTCTTAATAATAATGATAATGTAAGATTTACGTATTTTGCTAATTTTAAGCATCAAGCAAAGTATTAATTTCACAAACGCATTGCAACGTTTGCTATTTCCTTCAACAACAACAACAACAACAAAAACACTACTTATCATGGGCCATGATAAGTAAAGTCTGCCATGATTCACGGCAGACTTTATGAGAGACCACAACAAGTAGTTTGAGACAAATGATGATCCAGGACCTTGTATTTTTGAGCCTGAATATAAGGAGGATCAGCTACACGTTTTAGAAGCTGAGTGATAAACAGATCCAACAAGAAGCAGTATTGCTAAGTGCTAAATACATATACATAAGTAAACAATCACTTACTGTACAATTTCTGCTCTCACTTCAATGCTGATTGATAGAATGTTAGATTAAAAATAGATAATTCTCACGCTGGTAAAAAAATAATTATAATAAAAAAAAAAAAACGTAAGTTCCCCTTTAAATTAGTTTCCTCAAGATTGATTTATTTGTAATTTTGGTCTTTAAAAAGTTAAACAAACCAAAACTTATCAATTGTGTCTCTTTGAGGACATTTAGTCGTTCTTAAAATATTTGTTTCCAAGTTTATTTTCTGCTCATTAAAGACGTTTACAAAAACAAACTATGAACTTTTTTTTTGGTAGCTAATTGGGCAAAAAAAAAATTATTCGTAGCTTTTCCTGTACTCAAGTTGATTGAAGAAATGTCAAATTCCTTCAACCCTTATTGGTAATTTTGGGGGGTAAAAAGTAAATAAACAAATAATAAACATTTGTCTCTTAATTTTATTATCAAAAAATCATTTCAGCCATGTTTCCTCATCTATATTGTGTCACAAGGATGTGAAGTTGCTAAGGGGAATAAAATGAGGTGGTTGATATACTCTTAGGCCTGATCTTCATCACGTTCTTTCGTTTCTTCCCTTTCGCTCTTTTCTTGCATTCTGAGATGCAACGTAGATCTGAAGCAAATTACTGCAGCCTTTCATTTAACGTTTCTTTTTTTTTTTGCAATAATTCGTGTGCTGGAGGAAGCGGCTACATAAATTTTGAATCAACCTGTATGAAGTTTAAAGCACTAGCCAGCCTTGTGTGTGTGTGCACGTGTGTGTGCGTGTGTGCGTGTGTGCGTGTGTGTGTGTGTGTGTGTGTGTGTGTGTGTGTGTGTGTGTGTGTGTGTGTGCGCACAGATTCACAACACACACACATTCTTGTATTTGTTGCCTTCTTGAGACTGCGGAAAATTGCCTACGTCTTTAGGACCACCTTTTCAAGATATACAAAGAGTTGTATTTACAACATTAATAATATATATATATATATATTAAGTTAAAGTACCAATGATTTTCACACACACACTAGGTGTAGTGAAATTTGTCCTCTGCATTTGACCCATCCCCTTGTTCACCCCCTGGGAAGTGAGGGGAGCAGTGGGCAGCAGCAGTGCCGCGCCCGGGAATCATTTATGGTGATTTAACCCCCAATTCCAACCCTTGATGCTGAGTGCCAAGCAGGGAGGCAATGGGTCCCATTTTTTTTATAGTCTTTGGTATGACTCGGCCGGGGTTTGAACTCCCAACCTACCGATCTCAGGGCGGACACTATATACTATGCAAATATAAAAAAGTTTGTTGTGAAAAATTTGTTGGAATTTCACACATAAAAGGTCACAATTTCACAAAAAAAGTTCACAAATTAACAAGAAAAACTTTTGACAGTATTATAATAAAAGTCGTAATTTTACCCAATGCAAGTCAAAATATTACAAAAAAACTGAACATCTGTGCAATATTATGATACAAGTTGGCTTTTTACTCTAACAGTCGCAATTTTACAAGAAAAGCTTAAACGTTGGGCAATTTTATGAAAGAGTGGTAATTTTACCTGACAAAAGTCACAATTTTATAAGAAAACTTTAAAATGTTGGCAATATTATAATAATAATTGGAATTTTACTTGGCAAAATTATGACAAAAGTCATTATTTTACTCAAAAAATTTCACTTTTACAAGAACATCAAAACAATGGGCAATATTGCGATAAAAGTCAGAATTTTATATGACAAATGTCACCATTTTGGATTAAAAAGTAATAATTGTACATTAAAAAAGTACTAAATTTTTGAGAAAATATTACTATATTACAGAAAGAATATAAGAAATTGCTTTTAGTTACTTTATTTGTTTTTGAATTTTTAGTTTTTTAATTTTCTTCAAGTATGTCTCTATAAACATACATACATATATATATATATATATATATATATATATATATATATATATATATATATATATATATATATATATATATATATAAAATTAAGTTTGGCCAAATTGGGCTCATTTAAATTTCTTGTTATCACATATGTTGGCCAGAGGGAGAGCACTTAAAATTTTGACACACACTTGTTATTTCATATGTTGACCAGAGGGGGAGCCCCTTTAAAACCGACATATAGTCGATTTGAAAAATCCTTCCTTTTTGGGACCACCATAATTTTAAATGATAAATGGGTTGTACTTGTATAGCGCTTTTCTACCTTCAAGGTACTCAAAGCGCTTTGACACTACTTCCACATTTACCCATTCACACACACATTCACACACTGATGGAGGGAGCTGCCATGCAAGGCGCCAACCAGCAACCATCAGGAGCAAGGGTGAAGTGTCTTGCTCAGGACACAACGGACGTGACGAGGTTGGTTCTAGGTGGGATTTGAACCAGTGGCCCTCGGATTGCGCACGGCCACTCTTCCACTGCGCCACGCCGTCCCAATTTTGATAGATTTCACTACCAGGGGTGCGAATGAGATCTCAATTTTTTGTTTTTTTGTAATGTGTTTAAGGCCGATGACAAACGAGTCACGGACCACAGATGGCCCCTATAGTCTTAGGACCGGAGTGTATTTGTTCATCCTATGGTCACATATGGGACTCGGGTTGTCTTACATCAACACCGGAAGTCGTAAAATCAGCTGTTTATCTGGCGGGGTTTTTCGGGGATGAATTAGGAAGTCCTTCTTTAGCTGCCGTCTTGTTTTATCATATATTGCTGCCTTTGCACCGTTCAATGTTTACTTTTGTATGCACATTAAAGGCCTACTGAAACCCACTACTACCCACCACGCAGTCTGATAGTTTATATATCAATGATGAAATATTAACATTGCAACACATGCCAATACAGCCTTTTTAGTTTACTAATTTGCAATTTTAAATTTCCCGGGAGTTTCTTGTTGAAAACGTTGTGTAATGATGACGTGTACGCTTGACATCACGGGCTGTTAGGAAATATGAGTGCTGCACACACACACAGCTAAAAGTCGTCTGCTTTAACGGCATAATTACACAGTACTTTGGAGATCTATGTTGCTGAATCTTTTTCAATTTGTTCAATTAATATTGGAGGAGTGAAAGTAGAAAGATGGAGTTGGGAAGCTTTAGCCTTTAGCCACACAAACACACGGTGATTCCTTGTTTAAAATTCCCGGAGGTGAAACTTTACTACGGATCACAGCGGTCAAGCGAACCTGGATCCCGACCGAATGTCAACCAGCAGGTTTCAGTGAGAAAATTGTGGTAAAAAGTGGCTTCTTACCGGAGATCAGCTGAGCTTGTGCCGTCCATAAAGCTGCCGTCGACTTCCTTGAGGCATTGGCGTTAAGACACCCGTGGACACACCCCTCCAACTGTCAGGTACTGTTAAACTCACTAAAACACTAGCAACACAATAGAAAAATAAGGGATTTCCCAGAATTATCCTGGTAAATGTGTCTAAAAACATCTGATTCCGTCCCAATGCAATCGCGTATTTTTTAAACTTGTTTTTTTTTTCCAGTCCATCGCTATCAATATCCTCAAACACAAATCTTTCATTCTCGCTCAAATTAATGAGGAAATTGTCGTTTTCTTGGTCCGAATAGCTGTTTTTGTTGGAGGCTCCCATTAAAAACAATGTGAGGATGTGAAGAGCCATCAACATGTGACGTCATCGTCTGCGACTTCCAGTAAAGGCAGAGCTTTTCTGTTAGCGACCGAAAGTTGCGGACTTTACTGTGGATGTTCTCTACTAAATCCTTTCAGCAAAAATAGGGCGATATCGCGAAATGATCAATTATGACACATAGAATGGACCTGCTATTCCCATTTAAATAAGAAAATCTAATTTCAGTAGGCTTTTAAAATCAATAAAAAAATCCTGACTTTGGAGCAATGTTCACGGACTCTAGTATTTGGCTCTCTATTAGATGCAATGGTTTTCTGTATTGGTTTCTCAAGAAGGGTAGAAATACAAGAACACACACACGCACGCACACAGACACACAGACAAACTTCCTCCAGGGACCCAAAGGAATAAATAATTGACGCACATTACCACCACATCTCGCGTCTTCTCCCTTTAAGACGTCTCCCAAAGCCGGCTGGAGGCCGCCGATGGGAGCCAGATCTGTGGGATCATTATGGCGGCGCAATAATGCGGCAGCCACCCCTTAATGAAGTAGAAGATGGATTTATGCCGGGGCCGGGTTATTGCTATTCCGGGAGCCCTCCCTGTCGCTCTGAGGAGGGTGGACGGGACACCGAGGGAGGTGTGCTGAGAGAACATGAGGACACGGAAGCTAATGATGGGACAGCAGCTGTGTTCTCTTCCCACTTTTACTGTAACGTCTGCTCGACACTCTTCTAGCCACTTTCGGCTTTTAGGATTCCACCTGGGGAAGAAAAACACAATGTGAAATGACACATCTTATTTCAATAATTTGGTGACTTGTATTATTTTAAGAATTTATGCATTTTAAATTTGTATCCGTTTAATTGATATAAGAAGATTCTAATTAAATTGAACTTTTTTTCGAGCTGCTGCACTCAATTTAAAAACAGAGAATTATGACACAAGTGGTACGAGGCACAGTAGTAATATTGATGCATTTTTCGTGATAAAGCGTACATATTTTTTTTCAAGCTCCTGTGCCAAAATGATAATAAAAAGTTTCCTTTTAGCTTCTGCCCAAAATGAATTAAAACAAATGATAATTCTAGTGATGCTCGTCACAATAGTAATATTGTGACTAGCTAGTGGACCCACTAGCTGCGGAAGTTAGTTCTCCAATCAACTAGACCAGGGGTCGGCAACCCGCAGCTCTTTGAACACTCTGATGTGGCTCATCTGCATACTTGCCGACCCCCCGATTTTTCCGGGAGGTTTCCGGATTTCAGTGCCTCCCCCAGAAATCTCCCCAGGATAACATTCTCAGATTTTCACGCGGACAACAATATTGACGGCGTGCTGTGATGGCAATGCCTCAATCGTCCTCTCGGCCATGCTGTCGCGTCTGCTTTTATACTACACCATCTGAGTGCCGGCCGGTCATATCCAGTGTACGACTGCTGACACAACGCGTCAGCGACTGCAAGGCACAGTTGTTCAACAGCCATACAGGTTACACTGAGGGTTGTGATATAAACAACTTTAACACTCTTACTAATATGCGCCACACTGTGAACCCACACCAAAAAAGAATGACAAACACATTTCGGGAGAACATCCGCACAGTGACACAACATAAACACAACAGAACCAATACCCAGAATCCCATGCATCTCTAACTATTCCGGGCTACGTTATACACCCTCACTCGCCCACCCCCCCCACCCACCACCCCCCCGTGCGTCGGTCGAGGTGCGCGGGGTTTGGTGTTAGCGGGGGTGGATAATGTAGCCCGGACGAGTTAGGGATGCATGGGATTCTGGGTATTGATTCTGTTGTGTTTATGTTGTGTTACAGTGCAGATGTTCTCCCGTAATGTGTTTGTCATTCTTGTTTGGTGTTGGTTCACAGTGTGGCGCATATTAGTTAGCGTGTTAAAGTTGTTTGTATCACAACCCTCAGTATAACCTGTATGGCTGTTGAACAATTATGCCTTACAGTCACTCATATGTGTTTTTAGAAGCCTGGGCTGGTAAGCTAGTAGTTACGGTAGTAGAGGGCACCTTATGCATTTCCATCATACCACGCCCTTATTATTGTTGTGAGGGTGCAACTAGCAGACCCGTGAGATAACAGTTGTTCTGGAGTATGGGATCCTCCTGGTAAAATTGGGAAGGTTGGTAAATGTGGTGTTGTCAAGCGGCATTCAAATAAAACTTGGGGGTTGCACTAATATTATATTTTCATATTAAGGCCCGGGCCGCATGTCCGAGACCCCTGGTTTATAAATATCACAGCAAAAAAAAACTTTGCGCGCTGTGTTATTTCATTTTAAATTTCAAAAGAGTCTTGTGGCTCCCATTGTTTTCTATATTTTGTGAAACGGGTCAAAATGGCTCTTTGAGTGGTAAAGGTTGCCGTCCCCTGAACTAGACGGACTCAATAACTCCACTGAGACGTTTTGGTAAATTTAGTGAGGAATTTGTGAAACAGGAACAATACAAAAAGAATGCCATTTTCAGTTATTAATACTAACACAGACAGTTGTAAACGTGTTAGCATATTAGCTAATGCTAATGGCGCTAGCTTCATTACATTACGATAGCATGCAGAAATATGCATTCAAACATTCCTACAGACATCACACATGGGACAGTTTAGTGACTATACACAGTTTTAGTTAATTTGTAAAACTTACAAACGTTGTTTGGAGTGATGAATGAAGATAGAACGGCACTTCTACTTCCGGTTCAAAGCTTTAAATTAAACCACAGGAAACACTTGTTGGCTCATCCACAAGACACATAACCACACACCATTTGAGTGTCTTTGCATGTGTTTAATGAAAACTATTTGCACTATGGCCTTTCGCCCCCAAAAAAAAAAAAATCCATAAATTGGCTGTTTTGCAAGCTGCAGGGTTCAAAGCGTAGGACTAAAGTAGCGGCTTATAATCCTGCATTCACGGTATATGCATGTATGGTTGTATATGTATATATATATATATATATATATATATGTATATATATGTATATATATATATACTGGATATGTATGTGTGTGTGTGTATCTATGTATATAAGTGTATTTATAGTTTTTACAAGCTGCTGCGCTAAAGTAAAGAAAACGGTGGGGGCCAATAGACAAGAACATACTTTATATATTACTATTCTTTGTAGGGACTCTGTTTTTTTTTCTGTATCCGCTGTTTAATTAAATTCATGAAAAGGTTTTAAACTCCTAGCTATTGCAACAATTATCTGCCAGGAGCCAAACAAATGAACCATCTCCTTTTCATCTAGCCGGCGGAATACCGCGGTGGAAAAATATTCAGCGACAAATCCGCGGGGAGAATAAAGTTTTCCGAAATACCTCTAGGTGTGTTTACAGTCAGGAGGGGGCGGGTTTGGATGAAAAGCTTTTTGAGACGCCGGTGAGAGTCTTTCATTCCCCACGAGCGACAACAAGTGAATCTGAGCATTCAGTCAAGTCGGTGCTGGAAAATCTAAGGCTGATAGCGAAGACTTGCACTGTGCTTCCCGTCCGGCACCTTCAAAGAAACGGACGTCAAAAGTCTCTTTTCCTGTGGATACTCTGCGACTCGCCAGGTCTTCTTCCACCTCCTGCTTTTTTCCTCTTTTTTTTTTTCCCACGCACACTGATTTCAAAGCTTTGCTGGGACATGAATTTTTAACGTTAAATCTGACCACGGGCAGCCAACATTAATGCATTCTGCAGGAGAAACATCAGATATCTTGCATAGTTAATATTTAAGCAGAAAAGCATGGCGGCAGCGCTGCTGTTGATGTAAAACTGCGGCACGGGCCTGCTTTGGATACCAAAGCCCAATATTGGGGGTAATGCAAACGTGAATTTCGGGAAGGTATTGTAAACGACAAAGTAAACACAGTCATTAAAGGCCTACTGAAACCCACTACTACCGACCATGCAGTCTGATAGTTTATATATCAATGATGAAATATTAACATTGCAACACATGCCAATACGGCCTTTTTAGTTTACTAAATTGCAATTTTAAATTTCCCGCGAGTTTCTTGTTGAAAACGTCGCGGAATGTTGAGGCGTGCGCGTGACGTCACCGGTGGTAGCCGACATGTTCTTCCAGCACCGATCACGGCTAAAAGTAGTCTGTTTTTATCGCATAATTACACAGTATTCTGGACAATGTGTTGCTGAATCTTTTGCAATTTGTTCAATTAAACAAAGAAGAAAGACTACGAAGAAGAAAGATGAAGGTGGAAAGCGGCGTATTGCAGCCGGCTGTAGCAACACACACACACAGCCGGTGTTTCCTTGTTTGTTGTGAAGCTTTACTGTGGAACAGAGCGGTCAAGCAAACATGGTTCCCGACCACATGTCAACCGGCAGGTTTCAGTGAGAAAATTGTTCTAATAAATTGGCTCTTACCATAGACATGAGCGGAGCTTGCGTCCTCCTGCAGCTGCGGACTATTACCTCCTCCCACCGGAGACACTGGCGGTCACCACACCCGTGGCCACACCCCTCCGACTTTCAGGTACCATATAATCTCACTAAAACACTAGTAACACAATAAGCAGATAATGCATTTTCCAGAAATATCCTAGTAAATGTGTCTAATAACATCTGAATCGCTCCCACTGCCCTCGCCTTTTTTTTTTATCTAGTCCTTCACTCTCACTATCCTCACCCACGAATCTTTCATCCTCGCTCAAATTAATGTGGAAATCGTAATTTTCTCGGCCTGAATCGCTCTGGGTGCTGGTGGATATGATTGTAAACAATGTGAGGATGTGAGGAGCTCCACAACCGGTGACGTCACGCGCACATCGTCTGATACTTCCGGTACAGGCAAGGCTTTTTTATGAGCGACCAAGAGTTGCGAACTTTATCGTCGATGTTCTCTACTAAATACTTTCAGCAAAAATATGGCGATATTGCGAAATGATCAAGTATGACACATAGAATGGACCTGCTATCCCTGTTTAAATAAGAAAATCTCATTTCAGTATGCCTTTAAAGTCAAAAGTCAGCATAATAATACAAATTATATTAAAAATTTATAAGGAACTTGTACTGTTTTTATATTATTTTTTCTTTTCGTTTTTCTTTTTATTCCTTTCATGGAAATGCATACTAAAAAGCCATATGTAGTTGACACTTTCATTGTTTTATTGGTTCCTTTACATTTCCATGATCAGAAAGGGGCAGATGGTAGAATAATATTCTTATATTTATCTCCCCCATTTTTAACACAAATTATTTTAGATGACTTTATAACTGTTCCCTCCACCAACACCTGAACTCCAAAATACTTTTTAATTTTTGTTTAAGCATTTTCCCAATTACACGTCCAAAATAATAATCAAAAATCCTTTTTACAACATTATATTAACAATAGAATGTTGTAAAAAACAATGTAATTTTAACACAGCGAAGAAGTGTGAAGAAGCCTACAATTTTTGGTTGTGTTTTCAGCTCTTTTTGCTGAATGGCGATATATGTCTTGATATTTTTTCGGTAAATTAAAATCCAAACAGTCGTAGTTACCTGAAATACTAAGTATGTCATTATTATGAATTAATAGTCAATATTTTGACTTAATAATTTACTGAGTCAAAATAATGACTTTGTAAGTCAAATTAATAACTTACTGTAAATAAGCGTTTGCAATAAGCGTTTGAAAAAATGAGTTAAAAGTGGGGCCACATGTTGACATATGCTCAACTCATCATGCTTTATTTATTACTGCATTTGGGAAGCCTGTAGTTGATTTTTATTATGTAAAGCACCCCCCGCGATCCTGAAAAGGACAAACGGTAGAAAAAATGGATGGATGGATGTTATATTTTTATCAACATGTGATAGCAGGGACCCTGCCATTCAAAACAAGGCTACCACTTTTTATAATTGTCCCCGTTTTTTGTTGTTAAAAAACAAGCATCAATATCTACTGTAATGTATGTAATGTACAATTTGAAACCTTTTTCACAACTCTGATCTGAGTTAATATGAATGATTTTGTAGTTTTTACACATTTCTTGCTGTATTATTTTCGTTGTCTACTTAACTTGTCTGACCCTGGGCAAAAAAAAAGTAAACTTTTGTCTTTTTGTTAATTTTTTCTTATTAAAACCACAGTTATCAGGCTACATGCTTAATGAAAGGTGACTGAGGTGTTGTGAAACAAACAAAATATATTCCTTTAATTTATTATCCTATCCAGGGCTTCACGGTGGCAGAGGGGTTAGTGCATCTGCCTCACAATACGAAGGTCCTGAGTAGTTAGGGTTCAATCCCGGGCTCGGGATCTTTCTTTGTGGAGTTTGCATGTTCTCCCTGTGACTGTGTGGGTTCCCTCTGGGTACTCCGGCTTCCTCCCACCTCCAAAGACATGCACCTGGGGATAGGTTGATTGGCAACACTAAATTGGCCCTAGTGTGTGAATGTGAGTGTGAATGTTGTCTGTCTATCTGTGTTGGCCCTGTGATGAGGTGGTGGCTTGTCCAGGGTATACCCCGCCTTTCACCCGATTGTAGCTGACTCCAAAAACTCCAAAGGGAATAAGCGGTAGAAAATGGATGGATGGAATTTATTATCCTTATATCAATGTGTTACAGTTTTGTTGATAAATGAGTGTAATTGACATTTTGAGGCTGCCTGTATTTATATCACATTTTGCAGTTTACAAGCACAAACACGGTGTGAATCAATCCGTGCTGTTCAATGTCATTGACTTCTGTAAGTAAGAAAAAGAACAAGAAATGTGAAAAACAGGACAAATGGAGACACGTTTGCAAACATCACTGACGTTGAATAGTCACATTGCTTCATTTTCTATGGCCTACTCAGGTAATGATAACTGCTGGTTCAGTGTTAGGCTTAGGTATGAGCAGATTTTCCGTATTTTTCCTTGTTACAGACCTCAAACAACAAGGCTATGGATTGATTGACACTGGTTTTTGCCTTTTGAAGGGTACTGGAAAAAACGGAAACTTGATCTTGAAAGTCCTTAAAAAGTGCTTGAATATGGCCATGGAAAAGGTGTACGAACCCTGACTCTTTTTCCATATACTATAAAATGTTGTAAAAAAAAAAAAACACCACCATTTTACAGTAAAATTTTTGTAAAAGGCTGTGGATTGATTGACACTGGTTTTTGCCTTTTGAAGGGTACTGGAAAAAACAGAAACTTGATCTTGAAAGTCCTTAAAAAGTGCTTGAATTTGGCCATTGAAGAGGTGTACCAACCCTGACTCTTTTTCCATTTACTGTAAAATGTTGTTAAAAAATAAATTAAAAAAAACACCATTTTACAGTAACATTTTTGTAAAAGGCTGTGGATTGATTGACACTGGTTTTTGCCTTTTGAAGGGTACTGGAAAAAACGGAAACTTGATCTTGAAAAACCTTAAAAAGTGCTTGAATATGGCCATGGAAAAGGTGTACCAACCCTGACTCTTTTTCCATTTACTGTAAAATGTTGTAAAAAACAAACCAAAACAAAAAACACCATTTTACAGTAAAATTTTTGTAAAAGGCTATGGATTGATTGACACTGGTTTTTGGCTTTTGAAGGGTACTGGAAAAAACGGAAACTTGATCTTGAAAGTCCTTAAAAAGTGCTTGAATATGGCCATGGAAAAGGTGTACCAACCCTGACTCTTTTTCCATTTACTGTAAAATGTTGTAAAAAAAAAAACACACAATTTTACAGTAACATTTTTGTAAAAGGCTATGGATTGATTGACACTGGTTTTTGCCTTTTGAAGGGTACTGGAAAAAACAGAAACTTGATCTTGAAAGTCCTTAAAAAGTGCTTGAATTTGGCCATGGAAAAGGTGTACCAACCCTGACTCTTTTTCCATTTACTGTAAAATGTTGTTGAAAAATAAAAAAATAAAAACACCATTTTACAGTAACATTTTTGTAAAAGGCTGTGGATTGATTGACACTGGTTTTTGCCTTTTGAAGGGTACTGGAAAAAACGGAAACTTGATCTTGAAAAACCTTAAAAAGTGCTTGAATATGGCCATGGAAAAGGTGTACCAACCCTGACTCTTTTTCCATTTACTGTAAAATGTTGTAAAAAACAAACAAAAACAAAAAACACCATTTTACAGTAAAATTTTTGTAAAAGGCTATGGATTGATTGACACTGGTTTTTGCCTTTTGAAGGGTACTGGAAAAAACGGAAACTTGATCTTGAAAGTCCTTAAAAAGTGCTTGAATATGGCCATGGAAAAGGTGTACCAACCCTGACTCTTTTTCCATTTACTGTAAAATGTTGTAAAAAAAAAACACACAATTTTACAGTAACATTTTTGTAAAAGGCTATGGATTGATTGACACTGGTTTTTGCCTTTTGAAGGGTACTGGAAAAAACAGAAACTTGATCTTGAAAGTCTTTAAAAAGTGCTTGAATTTGGCCATGGAAAAGGTGTACCAACCCTGACTCTTTTTCCATTTACTGTAAAATGTTGTAAAAAAAAACAAAAACAAAAAAAAAAAACACTTTTACAGTAAAATTTTTGTAAAAGGCTATGGATTGATTGACACTGTTTTTTGCCTTTTGAAGGGTACTGGAAAAAACGGAAACTTGATCTTGAAAATCCTTAAAAATTGCTTGAATATGGCCATTGAAAAGGTTTACCAATCCTGACTCTTTTTCCATTTACTGTAAAATGTTGTAAAAAAAAAACAAAAACAAAAAACACCATTTTCCAGTAAAATTTTTGTAAAAGGCTATGGATTGATTGACACTGGTTTTTGCCTTTTGAAGGGTACTGGAAAAAACAGAAACTTGATCTTGAAAGTCCTTAAAAAGTGCTTGAATTTGGCCATGGAAGAGGTGTACCAACCCTGACTCTTTTTCCATTTGCTGTAAAATGTTGTAAAAAATAAATTAAAAAAAACACCATTTTACAGTAACATTTTTGTAAAAGGCTATGGATTGATTGACACTGGTTTTTGCCTTCTGAAGGGTACTGGAAAAAACGAAAACTTGATCTTGAAAGTCCTTAAAAAGTGCTTGAATATGGCCATGGAAAAGGTGTACCAACCCTGACTCTTTTTCCATTTACTGTAAAATGTTGTAAAAAAAAAACAAAAACAAAAAAACACAATTTTACAGTAAAATTTTTGTAAAAGGCTATGGATTGATTGACACTGTTTTTTTGCCTTTTGAAGGGTACTGGAAAAAACAGAACCTTGATCTTGAAAGTCCTTAAAAAGTGCTTGAATTTGGCCATGGAAAAGGTGTACCAACCCTGACTCTTTTTCCATTTACTGTAAAATGTTGTAAAAAAAAACCAAACAAAAAAAACCACCATTTTACAGTAAAATTTTTGTAAAAGGCTATGGATTGATTGACACTGGTTTTTGGCTTTTGAAGGGTACTGGAAAAAACGGAAACTTGATCTTGAAAGTCCTTAAAAAGTGCTTGAATATGGCCATGGAAAAGGTGTACCAACCCTGACTCTTTTTCCATTTACTGTAAAATGTTGTAAAAAAAAAAACACACAATTTTACAGTAACATTTTTGTAAAAGGCTATGGATTGATTGACACTGGTTTTTGCCTTTTGAAGGGTACTGGAAAAAACAGAAACTTGATCTTGAAAGTCCTTAAAAAGTGCTTGAATTTGGCCATGGAAAAGGTGTACCAACCCTGACTCTTTTTCCATTTACTGTAAAATGTTGTTGAAAAATAAAAAATAAAAAACACCATTTTACAGTAACATTTTTGTAAAAGGCTGTGGATTGATTGACACTGGTTTTTGCCTTTTGAAGGGTACTGGAAAAAACGGAAACTTGATCTTGAAAAACCTTAAAAAGTGCTTGAATATGGCCATGGAAAAGGTGTACCAACCCTGACTCTTTTTCCATTTACTGTAAAATGTTGTAAAAAACAAACAAAAACAAAAAACACCATTTTACAGTAAAATTTTTGTAAAAGGCTATGGATTGATTGACACTGGTTTTTGCCTTTTGAAGGGTACTGGAAAAAACGGAAACTTGATCTTGAAAGTCCTTAAAAAGTGCTTGAATATGGCCATGGAAAAGGTGTACCAACCCTGACTCTTTTTCCATTTACTGTAAAATGTTGTAAAAAAAAAAACACACAATTTTACAGTAACATTTTTGTAAAAGGCTATGGATTGATTGACACTGGTTTTTGCCTTTTGAAGGGTACTGGAAAAAACAGAAACTTGATCTTGAAAGTCCTTAAAAAGTGCTTGAATTTGGCCATGGAAGAGGTGTACCAACCCTGACTCTTTTTCCATTTACTGTAAAATGTTGTTAAAAAATAAATTAAAAAAAACACCATTTTACAGTAACATTTTTGTAAAAGGCTGTGGATTGATTGACACTGGTTTTTGCCTTTTGAAGGGTACTGGAAAAAACGGAAACTTGATCTTGAAAAACCTTAAAAAGTGCTTGAATATGGCCATGGAAAAGGTGTACCAACCCTGACTCTTTTTCCATTTACTGTAAAATGTTGTAAAAAACAAACAAAAACAAAAAACACCATTTTACAGTAAAATTTTTGTAAAAGGCTATGGATTGATTGACACTGGTTTTTGCCTTTTGAAGGGTACTGGAAAAAACAGAAACTTGATCTTGAAAGTCTTTAAAAAGTGCTTGAATTTGGCCATGGAAAAGGTGTACCAACCCTGACTCTTTTTCCATTTACTATAAAATGTTGTAAAAAAAAACAAAAACAAAAAAAAAAAACACTTTTACAGTAAAATTTTTGTAAAAGGCTATGGATTGATTGACACTGTTTTTTGCCTTTTGAAGGGTACTGGAAAAAACGGAAACTTGATCTTGAAAATCCTTAAAAAGTGCTTGAATATGGCCATTGAAAAGGTTTACCAATCCTGACTCTTTTTCCATTTACTGTAAAATGTTGTAAAAAAAAAAAAAAAAAAAAAAACACAATTTTCCAGTAAAATTTTTGTAAAAGGCTATGGATTGATTGACACTGGTTTTTGCCTTTTGAAGGGTACTGGAAAAAACAGAAACTTGATCTTGAAAGTCCTTAAAAAGTGCTTGAATTTGGCCATGGAAGAGGTGTACCAACCCTGACTCTTTTTCCATTTGCTGTAAAATGTTGTAAAAAATAAATTAAAAAAAACACCATTTTACAGTAACATTTTTGTAAAAGGCTATGGATTGATTGACACTGGTTTTTGCCTTCTGAAGGGTACTGGAAAAAACGAAAACTTGATCTTGAAAGTCCTTAAAAAGTGCTTGAATATGGCCATGGAAAAGGTGTACCAACCCTGACTCTTTTTCCATTTACTGTAAAATGTTGTAAAAAAAAAACAAAAACAAAAAAACACAATTTTACAGTAAAATTTTTGTAAAAGGCTATGGATTGATTGACACTGTTTTTTTGCCTTTTGAAGGGTACTGGAAAAAACAGAACCTTGATCTTGAAAGTCCTTAAAAAGTGCTTGAATTTGGCCATGGAAAAGGTGTACCAACCCTGACTCTTTTTCCATTTACTGTAAAATGTTGTAAAAAAAAACCAAACAAAAAAAACCACCATTTTACAGTAACATTTTTGTAAAAGGCTATGGATTGATTGACACTGGTTTTTGCCTTTTGAAGGGTACTGGAAAAAACGGAAACTTGATCTTGAAAGTCCTTAAAAAGTGCTTGAATTTGGCCATGGAAGAGGTGTACCAACCCTGACTCTTTTTCCATTTACTGTAAAATGTTGTTAAAAATAAATAAATAAAAACACCATTTTACAGTAAAATTTTTGTAAAAGGCTATGGATTGATTGACACTGTTTTTTGCCTTTTGAAGGGTACTGGAAAAAACAGAAACTTGATCTTGAAAGTCCTTAAAAAGTGCTTGAATTTGGCCATGGAAAAAGTGTACGAACCCTGACTCTTTTTCCATTTGCTGTAAAATGTTGTAAAAAATAAATAAATGAAAAAACACCATTTTACAGTAAAATGTTTGTAAAAGGCTATGGATTGACACTGGTTTTTGCCTTTTGAAGGGTACTGGGAAAAACGGAAACTTGATCTTGAAAGTCCTTAAAAAGTGCTTGAATTTTGCCATGGAAAAGGTGTACCAACCCTGACTCTTTTTCAATTTATTGTAAAATGTTTTAAAAAAATAAATACATAAAAAACACACTTTTACAGTAAATTTTTTGTAAACGTAAAGTTTTTACTGTAAAATCGACAGTGTACTTATTCATCCATCCATCCATTTTCTACTGCTTATTCCGTTTGGGGTTGCGGGGGGCGCTGGGGCCTATCTCAGCTACAATCGGGCGGAAGCGGGGTACACCCTGGACAAGTCGCTATCTCATCGCAGGTTGAACACAGATAGACAGACAACATTCACACTCACATTCACACACTAGGGCCAATTTAGTGTTGCCAATCAACCTATCCCCAGGTGCATGTCTTTGGAAGTGGGAGGAAGCCGGAGTACCCAGAGGGAACACAGGGTGAACATGCAAACTCCACACAGAAAGATACAGAGTCTGGGATTGAACCCAGGACTACTCAGGACCTTCGTATAGAGAGGCAGACGCACTAACCCCTCTGCCACCGTGAAGCCCACAGTGCACTTAAAACAATTTATATAATTAATAATGAAATCCAGAGGCAAACTCATACATTATTCGCTGTTACAAGCGGCCCTCTGATGGCAGCCATAACTGCCATGTGGCCCTCAATGAAAACCACTTTGACATCCCTGGCTTAGCAGTAACCTTCGTTTTAATTGCTTCTAATTAGCGACTTTGCTGCGTCATTTATTTTGTGCAAATTACTTAACAATTGACCGTGATCTAAATATTTCAAATGTTAGCGCCAACAAAGGGAAAATATTTATCACTAAACTAAACTATACACGAAAGTCAGAGCAAACCTTTGGCATACGTTTTCCTCAAATGCAGCATTTAATTTAAGCAAGTCATGTAGAAATTTACGGTGATGGAAATATTTTTACGTTTATGGATGTATGTTATATTGTTTTTATATTCCAGCGAGTTAGTCAGTTTTTGGGGGGGAATTGAGGGCATTATTATGATGCGTTCTAGAGTCTAATAGCCTGAGGGAAGACGCTGTTACAGAACCTGGAGGTTCTGCTCCGGAGGCTGCGGAACCTCTTTCTTATGTTGTCATACTTGTTCAGTGCAATAACAAAAAGTATATTGGAAGATATACAAGAACCGGAGAAAACTTTTGGCAAACATTTTATGTGAACAAGTGCATGTATTGTCTGTGTTTTGATGTATAAACCCTGTTTCCATATGAGTTGGGAAATTGTGTTAGATGTAAATATAGACAGAATACAATGATTTGCAAATCATTTTCAACCCATATTCAGTTGAATATGCTACAAAGACAACATATTTGATGTTCAAACTGATAAACGTTGAACGACTGAAGCTCTACATAAAACAGGAATGGGAAAGAATTCCATTTTCAAAGCTTCAACAATTAGTTTCCTCAAACTGATAAACGTTGAACGACTGAAGCTCGACATAAAACAGGAATGGGAAAGAAATCCACTTTCAAAGCTTCAACAATTAATTTCCTCAAACTGATAAACGTTGAACGACTGAAGCTCTACATAAAACATAATTGGGAAAGAATTCCACTTTCAAAGCTTCAGCAATTAGTTTCCTCAAACTGATAAACGTTGAACAACTGGAGCTCTACATAAAACCAGAATGGTAAAGAGTTCCAGTTTCAAAGCTTCAACAATTAGTTTCCTCAGTTCCCAAACGTTTATTGAGTGTTGTTAAAAGAAAAGGTGATGTAACACAGTGGTGAACATGACCTTTCCCAACTACTTTGGCATGTGCTGCAGCCATTAAATTCTAAGTTAATTATTATTTGCAAAGAAAAAAAAATCAAGTTTGAGTTTGAACATCAAATATGTTGTCTTTGTAGTGCATTCAACTGAATATGGGTTGAAAAGGATTTGCAAATCATTGTATTCTGTTTATATTTACATCTAACACAATTTCCCAACTCATATGGAAACTAGGTTTGTAAATGAGGTGTGGTTGTATTGTATAATAAGTATGGGTCAATAAAAGGGCATTTTATTACTTTTCTTAATTTGATGACATGCAATAGTTTGATTTTATTGTTATAATTGTATTGCATTATTGTATCCCTTTAATTTAAGAAGCCAGGGACTGCAGATGGAAATGAGCTATTTAGTTATCATCTGGTACAGGACATATATGTCTTTGAGCTTAATGTTTCTGTGCATTATCCCTTTAAATACATTCACCATCCATCCATCTATCATCTTCCACTTATCCGAGGTCGGGTCGCGGGGGCAGCAGCCTAAGCAGGGAAGCCCAGACTTCTCTCTCCCCAGCCACTTCGTCTAGCTCTTCCCGGGGGATCCCGATGCTTTCCCAGGCCAACCGGGAGACATAGTCTTCCCGACGTGTCCTGGGTCTTCCCCGTGGCTTCCTACCGGTTGGACGTGCCCTAAACACCTCCCTAGGGAGGCGTTCGGGTGGCATCCTGACCAGATGCCCGAACCACCTCATCTGGCTCCTCTCGATGTGGAGGAGCGGCGGCTTTACTTTGAGTTCCTCCCGGATGGCAGAGCTTCTCACCCTATCTCTAAGGGAGAGCCCCGCCAAACAGCGGAGGAAACTCATTTCGGCCACTTGTACCCGTGATCTTATCCTTTCGGTCATGACCCAAAGCTCATGACCATAGGTGAGGATGGGAACGTAGATCGACCGGTAAATTGAGAGCTTTGCCTTCCGGCTCAGCTCCTTCTTCACCACAACGGATCGATACAACATCCGCATTACTGAAGACGTCGCACCGATCCGCCTGTCGATCTCACGATCCACTCTTCCCCTGCTCGTGAACAAGACTCCTAGGTACTTGAACTCCTCCACTAGGGGCAGGGTCTCCTCCCCAACCCGGAGATGGCACTCCACCCTTTTCCGGGCGAGAACCATGGACTCAGACTTGGAGGTGCTGATTGTCATTCCGGTTGCTTCACACTCTGCTGCGAACCGATCCAGCGAGAGCTGAAGATCCCGGTCAGATGAAGCCATCAGGAGCACATCATCCGCAAAAAGCAGAGACCTAATCCCGCGGCCACCACCTTTAAATACAGACCAAACTAAAATAAACATTGTACAAAAGCTAACTTTTGCAGGGAACATTTTGTGGCAAAATGAATCCCACGAAACAGTCGGCTGTATGAAAACTGTGGTGCAATTTTTTTTTTTCAAATTAATCTCTTCCAAGTCGCCCGAAAATGGGATGCATGGTTTGTGCTGTACTTGCCTTGACTCTATTTTCCTGATATATGGTATGTATCGCAGCATCGTGTAGTTTACCAGCCAGTTGTTATGCATGGCGGCCGCTATGTAAATGCCAGTCGCTCTATCGGTTAGACAGACGTAACCTTTTCCCCTGAGAAAATCGTTAGTTACCTTGACCTTTTGTCAATAAGAGCGCTAACATCTCCGAGTCCAGGTGAGCTTGAATTTTTTTCGGGCACTATCCCGCTCCATCACCGCCGAGACGTTGACACTCGCTCTTGCTGACCTTTTTCGCAGTCAGGGCAAGGAAATGGGCGTAATGCATGGCGACACATGTCTGGCGGCGTGACGGTGCGCTATTTGTACATTGCGTCTTCTCTGATGCGGTCACACTCCCCCACACCAAGTCAGCACAACCTGTCGAAGTGATGAGCTTTTCCTTGCTTATCTTGGCTGCTGTTTTGCCCTCAATGCAAACCTTTAGTTGGTTAAATATGCTAAAAGCAATCCGGGGGTGCGCTAATCAAAGAAAAAACAGCCTACATCTGAGCTTTTGTTATCGCTGGCAAGTACAGTTTCACTACACCGTTTATTTACAAAGATTAAAGTGTTTGCGACCTACAGAATTAACTTTACGTTCACACATAAAACAGCACCGACTGCTCAGGTATCAAAAGTAAGATCTAATGTTCTGAT
The DNA here is from genome assembly GCF_033978795.1 of Nerophis ophidion. Taxonomy (NCBI): domain Eukaryota; kingdom Metazoa; phylum Chordata; class Actinopteri; order Syngnathiformes; family Syngnathidae; genus Nerophis; species Nerophis ophidion. Next base: position 68,051,413 of record NC_084614.1, read on the forward strand.
GTATTTAAATTACTTAGGTTAAGGCCCCTAAAAAACCCCCCCAAAAAATCAGTTTTTTAATATATTTTTTCCTTAATTGTGCTCTTTGTACACCAGTATTTATAGTGATGTTTAATTAGTGATTATTCATGGCATTGCTTGTTAAAAAACACTTACTGCCTAATCATTGCTAATAAACTTTCTTTTTTCTTTCATGACTCATTGTGATGTCCTCTGGATGGTGACTGCCAAACAGGTGAGTGAAATTAATTGCTCCTTATTTTTGTGGATTTCTTGTTTATATTGTTTTCTCTACTTGATGTCAAGCCACAGGCTGAGTTGACATTGAATGATGCATCGATCCATAGGGCGCTGCAGTAGTTTATTCTGTAATGTTGTGGTGTGCTTTGGATCCACCGGTGGCACCTTTCAGACAGCTCCTTATACATTGCCTGTTAAAGCCGGCATGTTCAACACGTTACTGTTCTGTAAAAAAGTATCCAACTGACATGCAGCAGGGCAGGGCTGCACAACCCAAAATGTTGAAAGAGCCATATTGAAACAAACAAAAACAAAAAAAAAAATCGGTTTGGAGCCGCAAAAAATTAAAAGCCCTATGTAAGTGTTATAATGAAGGCAAGGCATGATGCAAGTGTCTATAATAGCTATATCAAAGGCTGACGTAAATCTTTGTTGACAGAAATGTTGTATTTTAATTTTTATTCCACACATTTTTGCAACGTCGGAAATCATTAGCAAAACAGAGGCTTCTCAGAGGGTGAGATAACGTCTAGAAATTACTGGCCAAAGGTATAGTTGTGTCTGTCCCAAGTTAAAGGAAAGGGCAGGCTCTCGTCTTCGAATGGATTTATTACAATCTTTGCAAGCTGGGTAACATTTGCTGTGGTCTGGAACAATATGGTAACGTTTCCTGTGGTCTGGAACAACATGGCACACAAACAACTATGAGAAATGCAGCCAATATAACATACAGATAATGTCATTAGACATGCAAATATCAATTAAATACACAGATGACATAAGTAAAGGACAATAAATGAGCTCAATTATACATACAAACGAGACATAATGATGGAATATGCACATACAGCTAGCCCAAATAGCATTTTAGCATTGATTAGCTTGCAGTCATGCAGTGACCATATATGCCTAATTAGCACCCCAGCATATGAATACAATCAACAAAAAAACAAGTTAAAGGAAAGGGCAGGCTCTCGTCTTCTAATGGATTTATTGCAATCTTTACAAGCTGGGTAACATTTGCTCTGGTCTGGAACAATATGGTAACGTTTCCTGTAGTCTGGAACAACATGGCACACAAACAACTATGAGAAATGCAGCCAATATAACATACAGATAATGTCATTAAACATGCAAATATCAATTAAATACACAGATGACATAAGTAAAGGACAATAAATGAGCTCAATTATACATACAAACGAGGCATAATGATGGAATATGCACATACAGCTAGCCCAAATAGCATTTTAGCATTGATTAACTTGCAGTCATGCAGTGACCATATATGCCTAATTAGCACCCCAGCATATGAATAAAATCAAAAAAAGCTCACCTATGTGCATTCACGCACAGTATAAAATGTTTGGTGGACAAAATGAGACAAAGACGGAGTGGCATAAAACACGTCTTTCTGTGACAACATGGGAGAAAGTTGTACATGTAAACAAACTACGATGAGTTCAAGGATCGCTGAAATGAGTAGGACCAAACGGTGCTTGCCAAATACTCTCATCAGTGAAGCATGTTTAATATAAACAGTGGGATTTGTAACAATTAGAAATGTTTGTGTCATGTTTGTTCTCCGACAGAAACCACATTGAAACTTTTTTTCTTTTCTTCATCTTTTTCCATTTTCATACACCTCTGAAAGAGGTCTACGCCGCCACTCGGGCGGCGCTAAGTGTGGGGTTTTAGAGCCACGGGTTGCTGACCCCCGCAGTAGGTAGGGGAACACAGTCGACCCGGCAATTCTCGGCCTTCCAAGGTAGTATCAGAGGCCCTTTTACAGTGAGCTGGCATTTTTACTCCTATACCCAAGTTGATGTTCTGTATAATGGTACCTGCCGACCCGCAATGTTCTGCCTTCCGTAGTAAAATCAGAGGTGGGACCTTTTTACCATGTTTTCAAAAAGCCTTGATTGTCCCACAGTGTGTCCGTCTATTAATAACAGCCATACCAACATAGAATTTAGGCAATTTTCCGTCACCAGTTGAAGACACTATGTTTAATATTATTCTTTACATTTGTTATTTTGTGGAAACAGCAGCACTGACATTTTTTACACTTTTTCTGTACTAATTGTTATGGTTTACTAAGGAGGACGTGACGGCAAACGGACACCAGGTGGCAGTATGTCCAAAGATTTATTAATATATATATATATATATATATCTATATTAACAAATGTATATATGTAATAATCAATCAACAGAAAACATACTAAGTAAATGGAGCGTGGCAAAAACTCTAGAGTGTATGGTGTTAGTCTAAGTGTGTTAATTAACTGAAGTGTGTTTTACCCAAGTGTTGACAAAAGAGAACGCGGAAGTCCGTGGGGCAGGCAGAGGGTTCAGGTCAAACGAGCGAGGAGTCGAGGTACAAAGGAGGCAGTCAGAATCCAGAGGGAGATCCAGGGAAAAGAGTGAGACGCACAGCTCACCTTGCGGGCGACGGAGGATTCTGTGGGGACACGGGAGAAGACACTGAGAACACGTAGAGGTACAGGGCACAGGGAGAGCAGGTTTGCATAAAGCAGGGTGATTGCTTACGGTACGCATTTGGAACTAAGTTCCCGCCCGGATCCCTGTGTCCACTGGTCTTTTATGCTGCTCATCGTCAGTCACAGGTGTGTCCTGCAGCCGGCTGCGGCGGAGAGTGGGCGCGGTTCGCTTGATGAATGCGGGGGCGTGTCTGGAGTGCGCTGTCGGCGGGTCCTCTGGTTGGACTCGCAGCGGAGAGAGACGCAGAATGCGCATATCCCACAACAGTATCCCCCCCCTATGGACAGATTCCAGATGTCCTAGAATCTGAACACCCCCAAAAGCAGGAACAAAAATCAAGGGAGGGTGGAGGGGTGAACTGGTGGTGGGTCGCCAGCCCAAGTGTCTCAGAAGCCATCGGGGACAAGTCTGGTGGCGGCGTCGGGTGGACCGCCGCTGCGGCCGGCGAAGTGGACGACCAAAGAACGGTCGACGTCTTGGCCGTCGGTAAGGCGGGCGCGAATGGTTCCCTGGTGCGGGCCGCCGGACACGAGGAGGTGGACGGCACTGTAGTGAGGACCGCCGGACACAAGGAGGTGGGCGGCGCCGTGCTGCAGCCCGCCGGACACGAGGAGATGGCTGAGGAGCTGAAGCCAGTGCTACTGGCTGAGGGGCGGGGGTCAGGGCCAGCCTAGGTATGGGTGCTAGCTCACAGGCTAGCCTGGGGACAGGTGCTAGCTCAGGGGCTTGCCAAGGGGCTGGTGCTAGCTCGGGGGCTAGCTCGGGGACTGCCGCTGGCTCGGGGGCTAGCTCGGGGACTGGGGCTAGCTCGGGGGCTGGCTCGGGAACTGACGCTAGCTCGGGGGCTGGCTCGGGGACTGACGCTAGCTCGGGGGCTGGCTCGGGGACTGGCTCGGGGACTGACACTAGCTCGGGGGCTGGCTCGGGGACTGACGCTAGCTCGGGGGCTAGCTCGGGGACTGGCGCTAGCTCGGGGGCTAGCTCGGGGACTGGCGCTAGCTCGGGGGCTAGCTCGGGGACTGGCGCTAGCTCGGGGGCTAGCTCGGGGGCTAGCTCGGGGACTGGCGCTAGCTCGGGCGCTAGCTTCGGGACAGGTACTAGCTCGGAGGCTAGCCAGGGGACTGGTGGCTGCGGCTGGGAAAAACGGAAGATAGGTGGGATATCTCGGGCAGGGGGAAGTCTGTCTGGTTGCAGCTGTGCTACCACATTAGCACAGCCACCAGTACAAAAATGAAAAACAGATGGTATAGGTATGGCAGGGGTTTGCCTGGCTGGGTGTAGATGCGCCACCACATCAGCACAGTCACCAGCACTATCCCCCCCTTCCGAACGCGGATGCCAAACGCCTCCAGCTGACTGAGGAATTGTCACTAAGGGTGGGAGGTGGGTGGCCAGGCGCCGGGCAAATTCATCCCTCCCCGTATTGAAATTAAACAGTCCCTTGACGGAGTGTTGAGGACTATAAAAATTGTCCATGGTGGAGGAAAAAGACATCGTGACAGGGGCAAAAAGGAAGGAGGAAAGTTGAGAAAACCAAAAAAAACAAACAAAAAGTCACTGGGACAGAGCTAAAGTCACTAGGGGCTATGAAAACAACAACAACAACAAAAAATACTGTGCCGTCAGGTCCTACTATTTAATTTTTCTGGCGGGAACTTACTGTTATGGTTTACTAAGGAGGACGTGACGGCAAACGGACACCAGGTGGCAGTATGTCCAAAGATTTATAAATATATATATATATATATCTATATTAACAAATGTATATATGTAATAATCAATCAACAGAAAACATACTAAGTAAATGGAGCGTGGCAAAAACTCTAGAGTGTATGGTGTTAGTCTAAGTGTGTTAATTAACTGAAGTGTGTTTTACCCAAGTGTTGACAAAAGAGAACGCGGAAGTCCGTGGGGCAGGCAGAGGGTTCAGGTCAAACGAGCGAGGAGTCGAGGTACAAAGGAGGCAGTCAGAATCCAGAGGGAGATCCAGGGAAAAGAGTGAGACGCACAGCTCACCTTGCGGGCGACGGAGGATTCTGTGGGGACACGGGAGAAGACACTGAGAACACGTAGAGGTACAGGGCACAGGGAGAGCAGGTTTGCATAAAGCAGGGTGATTGCTTACGGTACGCATTTGGAACTAAGTTCCCGCCCGGATCCCTGTGTCCACTGGTCTTTTATGCTGCTCATCGTCAGTCACAGGTGTGTCCTGCAGCCGGCTGCGGCGGAGAGTGGGCGCGGTTCGCTTGATGAATGCGGGGGCGTGTCTGGAGTGCGCTGTCGGCGGGTCCTCTGGTTGGACTCGCAGCGGAGAGAGACGCAGAATGCGCATATCCCACAACACTAATGGCACAAACACGCAGCAATTTTCTGCCTTCAGAGCCGTAACGTAGGCACTGCCTTGAAAAGTCAGCATTTTTGTCACCTATTTTCCTGTGTTATGTGAGAGTAGAATGCGGCATGGGGTTGACCTAGCAATTTTCCGCCTTCAAAAGTAGCATCAGAGACGTAACATGAGCATGACCCATTTATACTGCCTCGAAAACTCGCCATTTTCCTACCAATTTTAAGTGTTGCTGTTCAGGCAAAACAGCACCAACATACCTGTAAAGGCAATTTTCCTTCTAAAACGTTTTAAAACAAAAGTATTAACTTTCACGCTGTTTTCTATACAATAGAAACCCTTAAACATTTTTACGTGGCCGGCAAAAGCAGAGCTTTTTCCACCTGTTTTGGTTTTGTACTTTAAAAATGGCACCAATTTACTCAGAACATTAAGGATATAGTCAACTTGGCAATTGTCCACCAAACAAAGCTAGGACCAATTCCTACTGCCTTTAAAACCCGGGATTTTCACACTTATTTTGAGTGTTCCTGTGTCGTAAAAACAGCGCCAATTTACTAGGAATGGGAAATAGGCAAATCGACTTGGCAATGTTTCCCATCAAAGGTTGTAACATAATCCTTTTACATTGCCTTCCGCCATATTTTAATTTTATTGGAATGGGAAATGGGAAGGCAACCCGGCAATTTTCCGCCTTCAAAGGTAGAATCGGAGCTGTCAGGAGAGCATGGCCAGTTTATACTGCCTTGAAAACACGACATTTTCCCACCTATTTTCAGTGTTGCCGTTAAATGGCTAAACGGCACCAACATACCTAGAATGGTAAGTCGACTTGCTCAATTTTCCGTCGTTGAAGATTTCCAGCAAAAGTCGTAATTTTTCCACTTTTTCCACAGTTTTATCTGTTGTTGTAAAAAATAACCAATCTTTTAAAACCCCTGACTTTCACACCTATTTTCTGTTTTTCTGATCTGTAAAAACAGCACCAATTTACAAAACCCAAAACCAGTGAAGTTGGCGCGTTGTGTAATTTGTAAATAAAAATAGAATACAATGATTTGCAAATCCTTTTCAACTTATATTCAATTGAATAGACTGCAAAACAAGATATTTAATGTTCGAACTGAAACACTTTTTTTTTTTTTTCAAATCTTTAATTTAACATTTAATGGCAGTAACACATTGGATAATAATTGACATAGGAGCCTTTTTCCACTGTTTTGCATGGCCTTTCCTTTTAACACTCAGTAAACATTTGGAAACCTATTTTTGAACCTTTTCAGGTGGAATTCTTTCCCATTCTTGCTTGATGTACAGCTTAAGTTGTTCAACAGTCCGGGGTCTCCATTGTGGTATTTTAGGCTTCATATTGTGCCACACATTTTCAATGGGAGACTGGACTACAGGCAGGCCAGTCTAGTACCCGCACTCTATTACTATGAAGATACGCTGTTGTAACACGTGGCTTGGCACTGTCTTTCTGAAATAAGCAGGGGCGTCCATGCTTGGATGGCAACATATGTCGCTCCAAAACCTGTATGTACCTTTCAGCATTAATGGTGCCTTCACAGATGTCTACGTTACCCATGCCTTGAGCACTAATACACCCACATACCATCACATGATATCTTTTGAACTTTTCGCCTACTACAGTCTGGATGGTTCTTTTCCTCATTGGTCCGGAGGACACAACGTCCGCAGTTTTCAAAAAGCAATTTGAAATGTGGACTCGTCAGACCACAGAACACTTTTCCAGTTTGCATCAGTCCATTTTAGATGAGCTCGGGCCCAGCGAAGATGGCAGCGTTTCTGGGTGTTGTTGATAAAAGGCTTTGCTTTGCATAGTAGAGTTTTAACTTGCACTTATAGATGTAGCGACCAACTGTAGTTACTGACAGTGGTTTTCTGGAGTGTGCCTGAGCCCATGTGGTGATATCCTTTACACACTGATGTCGCTTTTGGGTGCGCTTTTTGGTGCGCTTTTTGGAAGTCACCCCTGCAATGTTCCTCCTTCAAAGGTGGTAACGTAACAATTTTACACTCTGTAAAAACTGGGATTTTTACACCTTCAAAGATAGTATTGGAACCTGTAAAAAAAAGGCAAAAAAACAAAAGCCAAACGTCTTTTGTGAATTTTCCCCGTATTAATGTCTCCTTAAAAAGTTAACTGCAACAGTCCAGGGGACGACATCAACTTTTTCAGGCATTTTTCCACCTGTGATGTTGTCGGATCGCAGGATTCTATTTGGTTGACGCAGGTTTTCAAAAGGACATCTGTCTTCCGTGTGGTCTGTGTAAAAAGCAGAGGTGTAAAACTGCTAGAAAAGTACAGATCCATTAGGATCTCTGTGTGAAAGAGGCAAAGCACTTTTATCCATTGATCAATCTAATGCATTTTCCGCGGCAGAGAGCGTTTAACCCAGTGCCCTTTTCTTTGTCTTAATAAGGTGGAGATTTAATGAGAATTTGATGGTGAATTTGTAGTTTGTTTCTTGTTTTTTTTTTTTTATAGCCACTAATTGCCTCAGAAACCCACTGAATAAAAACCACACAAGAATACGCAATGGAGGTCATAAAGCGGAGGCGGGGGGGAGAGCCGAGGACAAAAAGGAAAAAAAAATACCCTCCTATTATTTTCTCGGCGCGAGGCTTGGTTGTTTATTTGACGGATGGTAATGGCGGTGAAATTGTTTCCCTAATAGCCAATAAAAAGAGCTGCAAGATGTCTGAAAAGGAAATTCGAGGGGAGTGATTGAGGCGTGTTGCCCGAAAAAGTTTGCTCAGTCAGAAATATGTAAATGTTCACTTCCTCCCGCGAGATGCCTTGTTGGTTTTTATCATTTAAACTGTGACAAAGCAAGAACATTAGTTTGAGTTTTTAGCATAGTAATGATATGAGAAAAATGCAAATAAATCATTTGTCCTATCTCCGAGAAAAAAAAAAGGATAACCACAAATTATAGCTTAGGAAGTTAGGAATGTTCTACAAAAGTCGGACATATTTGTAACCTGCTGACGTACATGCAATGTTTTTTTCCCTTCCTTTCGGAGGGTTTATTGCTACTCAAATTGAGAGAACAGTTGGAAATCCCTGAGATCTCTTTGCTGCTAGCATGATTCAAATGACCCGCTAGCTTCGTGGCTTCACCTTCCCTTGCCGAACTTCACAAGTTCATCATTTTCATTCAATTTTACGTAAGGAAGTTGCTAGCGTGGAGAAGTTACCTCAAAGACACTGGAAATTTGGTTAGGGATTTTAACGATAACACACAAAACTGTACGTTAATGGAAGTATCTTTAGGGATTGTAATGATAACACAAAAGTGTACGTTAATGGAAGTTTCTTTAGGGATTGTAATGATAACACAAAAGTGTACGTTAATGGAAGTTTCTTTAGGGATTGTAATGATAACACAAAAGTGTACGTTAATGAAAGTATGTTTAGGGATTGTAACGATAACGCACAAAATGTACGTTATTGGAAGTATGTTTAGGGATTGTAACGATTACAACAAAATGTACCTTAATAGAAGTCTTTTTAGGGATCGTAACAATAATGCACAAAAATGTACATTATTGGAAGTATGTTTAGGGATTGTAACGATAACACGCACATGTGCATTAATGGAAGTATGTTTAGGGATTGTAACAATAACACAAAAATGTACGTTAATAGAAGTTTGTTCAGGGATTGTAACGATAACACAAAAATGTACGTTTATAGAAGTTTTTTTTAGGGATTGTAACGATAACAACAAAATTTACATTAATAAAAGTTTTTTTTCGGGATTGTAATGATAACAACAAAATGTACATTAATGTACATTAATGTACATATATGTTTAGGTATTGTAACGATAACACAAAAACGTACTTTATTAGAAGTATGTTTAGGGATTGTAACGATAACTACGATAACACACAAAACTGTACAGTAATGGAAGTATTTTTAGGGATTGTAACGATAATACACAAAAATGTGCATTAATGGAAGTATGTTTAGGGATTGTAACGATAACACAAAAATGTACGTTAATAGAAGTTTGTTTAGGGATTGTAACGATAACAACAAAATGTGCATTAACAGAAGTATGTTTAGGGATTGTAACGATAACGGACAAAATGTACGTTATTGGAAGTATGTTTAGGGATTGTAACCAAAACACACAAATGTGCATTAATGGAAGTATGTTTAGGGATTGTAACGATAACACAAAAATGTACGTTAATAGAAGTTTGTTTAGGGATTGTAATGATAACACAAAAATATACGTTAATAGAAGTTTTTTTTTGCGATTGTAACGATAACAACAAAATGTACATTAATAGAAGTTTTTTTTCGGGATTGTAACGATAACAACAAAATGTACATTAATAGAAGTATGTTTAGGGATTGTAACGATAACACACAAAACTGTACAGTAACGGAAGTTTGTTTAGGGATTGTAACGATAACACAAAAATATGCATTGATGGAAGTATGTTTAGGGATTATAACAATAACACAAAAATGTACGTTAATAGAAGTTTTTTTTCGGGATTGCAACGATATCAACAAAATGTACATTAATAGAAAAATATTTAGGGATTGTAACGATAACTACGATAACATACAAAACTGTACAGTAATGGAAGTATGTTTAGGGATTGTAATGATAATACACAAAAATGTGCATTGATGGAAGTATGTTTAAAGATTGTAACGAAAGAAGGTGCGAATGTGCTAACAAATGAAGGAAGAATGAATTCCCAAGAAAAACAGCGGGGGTTCCATCGTCTGGCGGTGGTTTGGCTTCAAGCGAGAATATGTCGAACAAGTATGCGGCAAAAGCGTTCCTACAAAAAGTAACACCTACTGCTAATTTGTAGCATCATTTGAAAAGTCCCCCGCTAGAGAATGAAGAGTGCTTGAAAACTCTGCACGTCAACATCTCTGTTAGGTGCCATACCCACAAAATGCCGAAGCAACAATTTCCACATTAACACCGTATGAAAAAACTAGCCCACAACAGAAGGAGATAACGTCCGCAGGAACCTACCACAGAACGAAGGACATACTCTACTTGATTTCCTATTATGCAGCTCATTTTTATTAGACAGTTATTGAAATATCTTGTGTGACATCATGCACAAAAGTGCACTTTTGTCAGGCTTGAGCTGTGGGTGTTTGTGCTTCCTCGATGCAAGGGTGATGTGGGACGAATCAGGCATGAATGTAAGTACATTTTTATTTGTTATTTAAATACAAAAGGCAAAACAAAAAGCACGCTCGATGGCGGATAATAATATATGCTAAAACGTTAACAAAAAACAGCACTTAGGCGAAAGAATACATAGATCTTACGTGGCGTGGTCCAAATGTTTAGCAGCGTGGAAGGCGTGGAGGTTTGTGATAGAAATGTGGCATGAAGCAGAATGCAAAAATCCCAGACTGATGGACAGAAAGAAAAGGATTTAAGTAGTGGCTGTGATAATTAGGAACAGGTGCGGGACTGAGGGCAGGGGCGTGACTAGGATAAAACTAATGAGGTTGGCATGGAAACAAACAAAACCAGGAAGTGCAAAACGTGACTGATTGTCCAAAATCAAAAACATAACATGACAAAACAAGATCCATAGGTGTGACAACTTTATTTGTTTTCAACTATTGTCGTGGCGTTCTGCACAAAAAGTGCACTTTTTGTGTTGTTTTGATATGTCATCTTAGTGACATCATGCACAAAAGTGCACTAACAGCTTGTATTTAAATGTCTCTGACAATCTTGCATTTTCTGTTTTGAAATGATATGAATGGTTATGCCACTGCTTACAAATACACATACCGTTACACCCCTAGAAATGACATGAATGTTTGTGGCACTGCTTAATAAGTGTTTAATAAATACAGTTAAGGTCAATTGACTTAGTTGTGATTTCCCTCTCTGCATGAAAGATTCAAATGAGCATATATTAATGCAGTATGAAGAAGAATGTTTTCATGTAGACACATAGAATCATCATACTGCTGTGATTATATGCATCAAATGTTCATTCAAGGCTAAGGCAAAATATCGAGACGTGGCTTAAAAATATTGTGACATTAACAAAAGGCCATATCGCCCAGCCCGACTAGCTACCTAAATAAACTTTTACCTTGTTGCTGATTTAATATGCAGGATTATTTTTGCTTACGTGCCACATCATTGATGTAGTAATAGTGAGAAATACCAGCTACCCTTGACACTACAAATATTTCATCACCATATCTGTCTTTTTCACTTTTTTAAATGATGGCAAAATCCCTCTCTCATCTTCTCTGAGCTTTTTGCTCTCTTCTACTTTGTCTTCCATCTCTGTCGACACTCCACGTGACACACACACACACACACGCACACACACACACACACACACACACACACACACACACACACACACACACACACACACACACACACGCACACACACACGCACACACACGCATCAGCACAAGCTGCATCACCAATAGCCGCCCTGCTCTCATGTGAGCTGTAGCAATACCATGTCTGTGCAATGCTTTTTTCTTTCTAATCGATTTACTCAATGAGTCTGTGTTTTATGTTAATTTTGAATCAACTTCGTCTCTTTAGTGACATTTTTTTTTTTACCCTGTAGAACTTTTGTTTCGTAACTTCATAACACAATTGTCTTATTTCGTAAAGTAAAGTTTAATACCTTTGCTTTTTAATGATTTTTTTTTTTTGTATTTAACTTAACATTTTGTATTTAAACTAGGGCTGTCAAAATTAATGAGTTAACTCGTGTGATTAATCACAAAAAAATTATCCGATTAATCACGAACACAGTTAAAGGCCTACTGAAATGAGATTTTCTTATTTGAACGGGGATAGCAGGTCCATTCTATGTGTCATACTTGATCATTCCGCGATATTGCCATTTTTTTGCTGAAAGGATTTAGTAGAGAACATCCACGATAAAGTTCACATCTTTTGGTGCTGATAAAAAAGCCTCACCTTTACCGGAAGTAGCAGTTGATGACGTCACAAGGGTGAGGGCTCCTCACGTCCTCACATTGTTTATAATGGGAGCCTCCAGCAGCAAGAGCTATTCGGACCGAGAAAACGACAATTTCCCCATTAATTTGAGCGAGGATGAAAGATTTGTGGATGATAATATTTAATATTTTAAATTAAATAAAATAAAAAGCGATGGCTCCGGGCGGCAGCAGTGTGAGCGTTTCGGATGTAATTAGACACATTTACTAGGATAATTCTGGAAAATCCCTTATCTGCTTTTTGTTTTAATAGTGTTTTAGTGAGATTGTAAAGACATACATAGAGGTCGGATGGCTGCGGTGAACACGCAGTGTCCTACAGAGAAGCAGAGGAGCCTAGCTCACAGCTACCTTTCAAACAGCTACTGCAGGAGGAGAAATAATCCAATGATGTCTCCGGTAAGATATATACCACAATTTTCCCATCCAAAAACATGCTGGTTGACGTAGAGAAACATGTTCGCTTGACCGCTCTGTGTCAAAAACAAAGAAACACCGGCTGTGTCTCGGTGCTAAAGACAGCTGCAATACACCGCTTTCCACCAACAGCATTGTTCTTTATAGTCTCCATTATTAATTTAACAAATTGCAAAAAATTCAGCAACACAGATGTCCAAATTACTGTGTAATTATAAGATGAAAAGAGACGAATTTTAGCCGTAACTGGTGCTGGGCTAATATTTCCTGACAGTTCGTGACGTCACCCGCACGCGTCATCATTCCGTCATCATTCAACAAGAAACTCAGCGGAAAATTTAAAATTGCAATTTAATAAACTAAAAAGGCCGTATTGGCATGTGTTGCAATGTTAATATTTCATCATTGATGTATAAACTATCAGACTGCGTGGTCGGTAGTAGTGGGTTTCAGTAGGCCTTTAAGTTAGTCATGCAATTTATTTTGCCCGTTGACTCCAAAATACATCTTAGAAGAACTTGAGATAAAACTGTTACCAAGTCTTATGCAAATAAATGACACACATTCAAGTGAAATATTTAAAATCGTTCCTGGGTGACATTCTGAATGTAAAATTGCATTTGTGAACCAATATTGGATTGTTTTCTTCAGCAAATTTTAATTATGCAAGCAAGCAATTACCTGTGATTAATCAAGATTAATTTAAAATGTGATGAATCTCATTTTAAATTAATCATTTGACAGCCCTAATTAAAACACAACAATTGCAACTCAGCTTAATTAAAAATTTCTAACACAAACATTGCCTTTTTACAATTTACAATTTTGCTTGATTTTAACTTCGTGTTTTCGTTTTCTAACATTATAAATGTAATATTTCTTCTTTTTGCCGAGATATATATATTTAACATGTTTTATGTATTAATCATTTTTACAACTACGCCTTTAAAAGACTCTTTGGGGATTTTTATACAACATTGTATCTTCCTGACGACCAGTGTCTTCTGCAATGGACGTTTGTTTTTGTATGTTACAAAATGTGCAAAACACAAATGTCCACTGCAGAGGACATTTGTACCCTCGCGGTAGGTTATCTGCTTTGACAGTTTATAACTTTTTCGGGGACAATTTTAACTTTTATGATGATATGAACATTGCATTGCCACTTTGTAAAATGTAGACTTTGATAACTTAATAGTTTATACGTCAATTCTATGTAAATGTTGAGGAAACATCGTGATTTTTTTTCTTTTTGCTGATTTAAAAAAAAATCATAACTTGTGTCGTATCTCTGCTTTATTTACAGCATTGTTTTAATATAAACCTTGTAACTTTGCTTAATATAAATATTGACTTATGGTGTGATTTTATCAAAAACTTTGCTGTCATAGTATCCATCCATCCATCCATACATCCATCCATCCATCCATCCATCCATCTTCCTCCGCCTATCCAAGGTCGACCTCTGCCTATCCGAAGCTGGGTCGCGGGGGCAGCAGCCTAAGCAGGGAAGCCCAGACTTTCCTCTACCCAGCCACTTCGTTTAGCTCTTCCCGGGGGATCCCGAGGCGTTCCCAGGCCAGCCGGGAGACATAGTGTCCTGGGTCTACCCCGTGGCCTCCTACCGGTCGGAAGTGCCCGAAACCCCTCCCTAGGCAGGCATTCGGGTGGCATCCTTACCAGATCCCCGAACCACCTCATCTGACTCCTCTCGATGTGGAGGAGCAGTGGCTTTACTTTGAGTTCCTCCCGAATGACAGAGCTTCTCACCCTATCTTTAAGGGAGAGCCTCGCCACCCGGCGGAGGAAACTCATTTCCCCCGCTTGTACCCGTGATCTTGTCTTTTTGGTCATGACCCAAAGCTCATGACCATAGGTGAGGATGGGAACGTAGAACGACCGGTAAATTGAGAGCTTTGCCTTCCGGTTCAGCTCTTTCTTCACTACAACGGATCGATACAGCATCCGCATTACTGAAGACGCTGCACCGATCCATGCCTGTCGATCTCACGATCCACTCTTCCCTCACTCGTGAACAAGACTCTGAGATACTTGAACTCCTCCACTTGGGGCAAGATCTCCTCCCCAACCCGTAGATGGCACTCCACCCTTTTCCGGGCGAGAACCATGGACCCGGACTCGGTTCGCTTCACACTCTGCTGCGAACCGATCCAGTGAGAGCTGAAGATCTTGGCCAGATGAAGCCTTTAGAACCACATTATTTGCAAATAGCAGAGACCTAATCCTGCAGCCACCAAACCAGATACCCTCAACGCCTTGGCTGCGCCTAGAAATTCTGTACATTACGGTGACAAAGGGCAGCCTTGGCGGAGTCCAACTCTCACTGGAATCGGGTCCGACTTAGTCCCGACAATGTGGACCAGGCTCTGACACTGATCCTACAGGGAGCGGACCGCAACAGTCCGATACCCCATACTGTCTGAGCAGTCCCCACAGGACTTCGAATGCCTTCTCCAAGTCCACAAAACATAGACTGGTTGGGCAAACTCCCATGCACCCCCAAGGACCCTGCCGAGAGTATAGAACTGGTCCACAGTTCCACGACCAGGTCAGTATCTGAGAAAAAAAAAAAAAAAAAAACGAGGTACATTGTCATTGAGTGGCGACATATTGTCACTTTATAAATGACAGAGATTCTTAGCCTTTGCCGCAGCCTAAATTTGTTGTTGATTAAAGCAGACTTTTTATTTTTTCTCCTATAGCCTCATTTCGACGGCGCTATGGAGCATCGTCCTTTTTTTTCTTCTTCTTCTTCTTGCCTGTTTTTGCAAATCAAAGTGTGCTTCATCAGGAAAATGTTTTCAACCCAGCCTGCCACAAATGCTAATGCTTCACTGGGAAGCATGAAATATTCATGGTGTCACACAGTGTTTACATTCGCTTGATTTGTATTCATCTGGACGATTAGCAGCCGCGTAGACTTTGGTGCCGGATGGGGTCGTGCCGAGACTTTTGTGGTCTGTTTAGTGCACACTGACCTGTCTTCCTTTTTTTTATGGACGTGATAAAAACACTTTGGAACCTCTTAAGTCGTAAATAAATGTGGACTTGGACAACAATTGAACAAAAACTTGAGTTCTCAATGTCTAACATGACCTCAGCTTACCTCCAGAATCTCAGTTCAAAGATCATCAAAGGATAAAATGTGCGTTTTGATTTTGATTTGGCTTTTTCGCGGGCTTTTTTTCAACACAGGGGACATTTGTGTTTTAGTGAAGTGAAGTGAATCATATTTATATGGCGCTTTTCTAAAGTGACTCAAAGCGCTTTACATAGTGAAACCCAATATCTAAGTTACATTTAAACCAGTGTGGGTGGCACTGGGTGCAGGTGGGTAAAGTGTCTTGCCCAAGGACACAACGACAGTGACTAGGATGGCGAAAGCGGGAATCGAACCTGGAACCCTCAAGTTGCTGGCACGGCCGCTCTACCAATCGAGCTATACTGCCCCGATACATACTTAAAAGGCTATTTTAATTATGAAATGTGAATTTTGACGGAGGAAAAAAAACAAAAACCATGCTGCTTAAGGAACTCTAATTCTTAACCATAATTATTATTATTATTAATTCCATGTAGTACCAAATTCTACCAACACAATAAAGTGGCACCACTTAAGTCGGACAGTTTGGAACTTGAACTGGAAGTGTTGTCTACATTGTGTATTTTCCAAGTTGGAATTCTGCCTAACATTCACAATATCTACAAGACAATAACACATGTTTTTGCTTTTTTTATGCAGTCTAGTTTGTATTATATGGCGAGTATAAGGAACAACGACAAAAAAACATCCAAAAAAACTGCCAACAATACTCCATTTACATCTTGTGACATTAATATTAAAAGTTAAAGTTAAAGGCCTACTAAAACCCACTACTACTGACCACACAGTCTGATAGTGTATATATCAATGATGAAATATTAACATTGCAACACATGCCAATACGGCCTTTTTAGTTGAATAAATAGCAATTTTAAATTTCCTGCGAGCTTCTTGTTAAAAACGTCGCGGAATGATGACGCGTGACGTCACGGACTGTCAGGAAATATCAGCGATAGCACCACTCGCGGCTAAAAGTCGTCTGCATTAATCGCATAATTACACAGTATTTTGGACATCTGTGTTGCTGAAACTTTTGCAATTTAATAATAATTTCATTTAATAATGGAGACTATAAAAAACAATGCTGTTGGTGGAAAGCGGTGGATTGCAGCTGTCTTTAGCACCGAGATACAGCCGGTGTTTCTTTGTTTGTTGTGAAGCGGAGCGGTCAAGCGAACATGTTTTCTTTACGTCAACCAGCATGTTTTTGGATGGGGAAATTTTGATATATATCTTACCGGAGAAATCATTGGATTATTCGTTGTCCTGCAGCAGCTGTTTAAAAGACAGCTGTGAGCTTTGCTCCTCGGCTTCTCCCTAAGACACTCAAAGTATGTCTTTACAACTCACTAAAACACTATTAAAACAATAAGCAGATAAGGAATCTTCCAGAATTATCCTAGTAAATGTGTCTAATTACATCTGAAACGCTCACACTGCCGCCGCCCGGAGCTGTCGCTTTTTTTTTCTTTCTTTTTTTTTCTAGTCCTTCACTATCAATATCCTAATTCATGAATCTTTCATCCTCGCTCAAATTAAAGGGGAAATTGTCGCTTTCTCGGTCCGAATTGCTCTTACTGCTGGTGGCTCCCATTATAAACGATGTGAATATGTGTGGAGCCCTGCAACTCGTGACGTCACGCGCACATACTTCCGGTAAAGGCAGGGCTTTTCTATTAGCGATCAAAAGTTGCGGACTTTATTGTGGATGTTCTCTATTAAATCCTTTCAGCAAAAATATGGCAATATCGCGAAATGATCAAGTATGACACATAGAATGGACCTGCTATTCCCGTTTTAATAAGAAAATCTCATATCATTAGGCCTTTAAAATACCACTGATAGTCACACACACACTAGGTTTGGTGAAGTTATACTCTGCATTTGACCCATCCCGCTGGGAGGTGAGGGGAGCAGTGAGCAGCAGCGTTGGCTGTCTTCGGGAATCATTTTGGTGATTTAACCCCGAATTCCAACCCTTTATGGGAGGTAATGGGTCCCATTTTAAAAGTCTTTGGTAGGACTCGGCCTGGGTTTGAACTCACCCACCGATCTCAGGGCAGACACTCTAACCACTAGGCCATTATTATAATAGCGAATCGCGCACTGCTCACAGAGATGTAATTAGCTTATGCTGCAAAAAGGGTTTCCACTTAATGTAATTGATTATGGCGACCCGCCACGGCAAAATCATATCCGCCACACCTTGAAAATATGTTTTTTTTTACGTGATAACACACTAAATTAATAGTATTTTTGCCTCCAGAAGAAGTCACACACAGTTTGACGTTTTTGTTTTGTTTTTTAACTTTTATTGCCAATTATATGATAACAACCAACCCAATTCTAATTTCACCTTGTGTGCAAACACTTTTGTCTCTGTGCTTCCCCAGGACACACAACAACACTTCATCGTATTCCGCCAATCTGCTTTCCGGCACAAACGGTGTGCTGGCAAACATGGGAAAAATGAGCATCAAATCAGAACCACACAAACGTAAAACATCACCACTACATGGTCGTTACAGTGTGAATAGATGTACACAGCCTGGTATTTGCACACTACTGATACACCAAAATGTGGCTGCCGAAAAAAAGACTCTGATTAGTCATAACGGCGCTGATGCATGATGTGGTGAAGTAAACAAGACACACGGGATTGTTTGGAGCATAATCAGCATGTCTGCGATGTGGACGTAACTTTAATATATCCCAGATACCAGATACCCGCAGACAGCCATCTACTAAATGTGCAAATATTAAGAAGACAGTGACAGCCTTTGAGGAGAGAAAATCCAACCAGAGCAGCAGCGCGAAGCAAATGTGACGTCATGCTAGATGCAGCTCGCGGACTTCGAGAGACAGAAGTAGAGTCTCAAAACAAGTCCGAATATACCGGCCTGCCGATAAATGCTTTAAAATGTAATATCGGAAATTATCGGTATCGGTTTCAAAAAGTAAAATTAATGACTTTTTAAAAGACCGCTTTACGGAGCGGTACACGGACGTAGGGAGAACTATAGAGCAGTTGCGTCTCCCAGTCAGCAGCCCCTGCCCTCTCCCCTCTCCCACACACAACACAGGAGTTGCAGCACGACTGCAGCATGATTACTGGCGACGCTTGATGACCTCATCAAACCGCCGCGGGTGGAGCATAACAACAAGAGTGTGTTGTTGCCGGTGCTGTAGCCATGGCTAACAAGCGAGTTTGCTCGGTGACTGACTTTTGACACCATGTCTATGGTTTGGGATTATTTTAAAGTGTGTCTGACGGATAAAAAAAATGGCAATTTGCAATGACTGCAAAAAGTTAGTTATATGAGGAAGAACCAATACGAGCAATTTGATCTCCCACCTCTTCAAGACTCATAAGGAGATACAGGATGAATACAATCAAAAGGTGGATGAAAAGCAAACACCGCAAAAAAGTCGTATCACACAGTTGTTGCTTAAAGACTTCGCCGAGAAAAAACAAAAATACAACAAAAAACACCCCAAGCCGAAAGCCCACGTTGTGGTCAGGGAGAACGCACTCAAAATGGCAAAAGATACGGTGGAGTTTGGTGTGGCTAGTGTGCCCTGCATGGCTCACACTTTGCAGCTTGCAATGAACAGAGGTGCCCTGTCTCAACGCAGCATTTCAGAAGCTCTGGCTGACTGCTGGGCCACTTCAAGCACTCACCACTAGCTTGCAGCACATTTTTTTACTCATACGTTAGAGCAGGGCAGATTCAGCCCAGTTTATAATTTTCTGTTATACAGTATGCCAGGCAGTCTTGCACTAAAGGAGGACTATGTTATTGTTTAGTCTTCACGGTGGCGGAGGGGTTAGTGCGTCGGCCTCACAATACGAAGGTCCTGCAGTCCTGGGTTCAATCCCAGGCTCGAGATCTCCCCGTGGATGCGTGGGTTCCCTCCGGGTACTCCGGCTTCCTCCCACTTCCAAAGACATGCACCTGGGGATAGGTTGATTGGCAACACAAAATTTGGCCCTAGTGTGTGAATGTGAGTGTGAATGTTGTCTGTCTATCTGTGTTGGCCCTGTGATGAGGGGGCGACTTGTCCAGGGTGTATCCCGCCTTCCACCCGATTGTAGCTGAGATAGGCGCCACTGCCCCCCGCGACCCCAAAAGGGAATAAGCAGTAGAAAATGGATGGATGGATGGATGTTATTGTTTACTTTATCACTCTAGTATAGTCTAGACTGAAGCTGTGTGCCTTCATTGTTTGTGTTGCAATTATTTTGAGGCATGTTTAAAAAAAAAATAAAAAAAATAATGCAGCTTGTGAAAGTCAAAGTATAGTATTCCCCATAGTTGTAGTGGGTATCAGCATTATCTCAGGGAGAGCATGTCCCAAATTTTAAGCTGCTGTTTTGAGGCATGTTTCAAAAGATTATGCACTTTGTGACTTCAATAATAAATATGGCAGTGCCAAGTTGGCATTTTTTTTTTTGCATGATTTCAGTTGATTTATTTTGGAAAACCTTGTTACATTGATTAATGCATCCAGCGGGGCACAATAATGTGTTAATTCCACGACTCTACATATCGTTATCGGAATCGGTAATTAAGAGTGCCCACAACACTAGTAACTTAGATCTGGTATTAGGCAAACATCGTTTACTGGCTTGTACCGCTCGAAGTGTTTTATGCAGGGGACCAAAGATTTGGAACCAGCTTAATGAGAGCCTCAAGATGCTGTATCCATTCTCCAACTTCAAAAAGAAACTGACAACTTATCTATTAACCACCTATCTTTAATGCCTCACATGGGGTAGACTACTGTTGGGTTTTGCATAGTTGAATGCATGCATGTATGTATGTGTATGCTTGCTTTAGTACTATTATCTTGGGTTTATTATATAGCGTTGTTGTTGTTTTTGTTTTTGTTGTTGTTGTGCTTGCTACCATGTTTCATGTTCCATCATTCCATGTATATATACTGTCCTCTGGACCCCCGGTCAAAAGCTTCTTCTAGCTCATGGGTGTCAAACTCTGGCCCGTGGGCCAAATTTGGCCCGCCATGTAATTTCATTTGGCCCTTGAGGCAATATCAAATTAACATTAGAGCTGGCCCGCCGGTATTATACAGTGGCTGTGCCGCTGTAACACCGCATTCACCGCTAATATTCATACTTGCCAACCCTCCCGATTTTCCCGGGAGACTTCTGAAGTTCAGTGCCCCTCCCGAAAATCTCCCTGGGCAACCATTCTCCCGAATATCTCCCAATTTCCACCCGGACAACAATATTGGGGGCCGTGCCTTAAAGGCACTGCCTTTAACGTTCTTTAAAACCTCTCTTTACGTCCGCTTATCCTCCATACAAACAGCTTCATAATGTAAGCGGCGTATACACACTCATAAGTGAATGCAACGCATACTTGGTCAACAGCCATACAGGTGACACTTGAGGGTGGCCGTATAAACAACTTTAACACTGTTACAAATATGTGCCACAATGTGAACCCACACCAAACAAGAATGACAAACACATTTCGGGAGAACATCAGTACCGTAACACAACAGAACAAATACCCAGAACCCTTGCAGCACTAACTCTTCCGGGACACTACAATACACGCTACCACCTAAAAGGTTAATTTGTTCAACCTTGGCCCGCGGCTGTCTTCAGTTTTAAATTTTGGCGCACACCGTATTTGAGTTTGACACCCCTGTTCTAGCTTATTTGGGGGACCTTTTCACATACCAACATCATTAATTGATGACATTTACTACTATTGAAATAGTTTTATAGTATTGTGAATAAACTTGAACTTGAACTTGAACAATATCGGATACGGCAAAAAAGCCATTATCGGACATCTGTAGTCTATAGTAACACCCTCTCTCATGGTCTCTCATTTACCAACAAAAAGTGTGGCTATAGATTGCTGCCAACAGTACACAAATGCTACGTTGGTGCAAAGTTGTTTTAATTCCATTGGAAAAAAAAAAAATCAGCAAATTTCTGAAAAATCTGCTGCAAATTCAGGCATTTTTGGCTGCAACCATCAAACTTTACCTTTAAAAAAAAAAACAATTTTTTAGTCCTTAAAAAAATGTGCAGGGAATCTACTGTATGTCTTATTGTAGTTATTTTTTTTAATTGCAAATACCAAATATTTTTGAGTTTGCAGGTGAGCTTTCACCGTACTTTGCATCCAATCTGTAAAAATGCACATATTAGATACGTTATTTTGTGCAGCAAATCTGCCAACATAAGCGTTAATGGACAACAATGGAAACAAGCCTTTTGGCTTATTGTGCCATCCATTGGCTTTTTTAAAGCATTCCATGGATTCAATTCTTTAAGATGTCCAATATCTCAATCAAAGTGTGAAGCATGCATACAGTGTGCACTTGCACATTCCTCTTTTATATATATATAAATATGTATTTTTGAGGAGGGAAAGTCATGTTTTTTTGTGCATTTATCTGGCCTCAGGTGTTGAGAGAGGAACAAATCTGCGAGGTTGTGATCTCCTTTCACGTCCAATCACTGTTATGTTGTGTTATGACAGCTAGTGATGGAGAAGACCAGAATAACACACACGCACACACACACTTTCTACACACTCTCTCGGGCAACATGGGGTAAAAACAACCCAAAACAAAGTGTGTTGATGCGTAAAAGAAAAGAGTTGAGCTGCCAATAAATCAAACCCAAGCGTGCAAACAATGAGCGTGCGGCGGTTACTTGCACAATCCGCTGAATACGTAACGAGCGATCGCTCGTGTCGCTTCCTCACCTCCTGCACCTCTAAAGAGCACGCCGCTCCTTCGCAGCATGTTAATGCAATCATTATTTTAGTCGTCCCTTTTGCTGATACCGCTTTGACCTTCTTTAGCTCCCCCTCCCCCCCGTCTTCTCCGCCACGGAGAAATTGGCCTTCTAACAGAAAAGCTTTTAGTTGAGTTTGTTCCTTCCTTCCGAGCCTGATCCAAATGTATTTTACTCGGGAAATCTGGGCGATCGTTATCGTGCTGGCAGCGAGGTGAGCAGTCGGAGGAATTATACATGTAAATAAGTCACAATCTTGCAAGATAAAACTTTTTTTTTTTTGCCCACAAAGGAGAGGGATATCATTAGATCAATATGCACACCAGCAGTGGTGTCCTGTCAGGGCCAGTAAGGCCTTCTCTGCTGGCCTTACGGAGCAAAAAACATCACCAAGGACAGTACACACCCTGGCTTCCACCTGTTCGACTTGCTACCATCAGGCAGGCGCTACAGGTGCATCAGAGCCAGAACAAACAGGATCAGAGACAACTTCTTTCCCAAAGCTGTCACCATGTTGAACTCTATCCATCCATCCATCATCTTCCGCTTATCCAAGGTCAGGTCGCGGGGGCAGCAGCCAACCACTTCGTCCAGCTCTTCCCGGGGGATCCCGAGGCGTTCCCAGGCCAGCCGGGAGACATAGTCTTCCCAACGTGTCCTGGGTCTTCCCCCTGGCCTCCTACCGGTTGGACGTGCCCTAAACACCTCCATTCTATTCTATACTAACAACCAAATATCATGATCATAATTAAAGATAAACGTAATTTTTTTGGTTCACTTTCGCTAAATATCTAAAAGTATTCATATTCTCTCCATGTCATGTTATGCTCCTTCCAGTGCTGTTGTCTTTAGGTTATAGAGTTGGTATCCAATCAGAATTCAGCTTGCTTATGTTGTACCAAATCTGCCCGAGGCCTTCAGAATCAACAATGCAGGCGCTCAGTGCACGGGGACATCCAGTTGATAGACAGTTGCAATAGCCAATCAGATCACGATTAGTTGTCAGTAAGGCCTTCTAGATGGCCTAAGGCACTGTTTACATTAAGCTGGATAATGTTATCCAGGGTAAATCCCACCTAACTTTATCGGTGTCCACACACAACAATGCCACCATTTAAGACCCCCTTCCCCTCTCTACGCCTGCGTAACATCCAGTGTTGCTTTGTGTGCAAGTTCTTAAAGGGGAACATTATCACCAGACCTATGTAAGCGTCAATATATACCTTGATGTTGCAGAAAAAAGACCATATGTTTTTTAACCGATTTCCGAACTGTAAATGGGTGGATTTTGGCGAATTAAACGCCTTTCTATCATTCGCACTCGGAGCCGTGACGTCACCTAGGTAGTCAATCCGCCATTTTCTCAAACACATTACAAACACCAAGTCAAATCAGCTCTGTTATTTTCCGTTTTTTCGACTGTTTTCCGTACCTTGGAGACATCATGCCTCGTCGGTGTGTTGTCGGAGGGTGTAACAACACGATCAGGGACGGATTCAAGTTGACTTACGTGGAGTGTGCATCGATTAGCACAGCATGCTAATCCATGCTTAAATGCTATTAAGGCTAGCTGTATGCACATTTGTATATACAAATTTAATGCCACAAATTTAATGTACACCCACATTTAATGCCAAACAAACACTTACCAATCGACAGATTTAAGTTGCTCCAGTGTCACAAGATGCGAAAGTCCCGATCGTTTGGTCTGCACGTTTTACCGGCGATGCTAAGGCAGACATGGCACAGAGATGTATGGATATCCTGCAGATGCATTTCCAACGATAAAGTCAACAAAATCACAAAGGTGAGTTTTGTTGATGTTATTGATTTATGTGCTAATCAGACATATTTGGTCACGGCATGACTCCCAGCTAATCGATGCTAACATGCTATTTAGGCTAGCTGTATGTACATTTGTAGCTATATTTGCATCCAGCCTTTCCCTGCACCCACATTTAATGCCAAACAAACACTTACCAATCGACAGATTTAAGTTGCTCCAGTGTCACAAGATGCGAAAGTCCCGATCGTTTGGTCTGCACATTTTACCGGCGATGCTAAGGCAGACATGGCACAGAGATGTATGGACATGCTGCGACACTCAATCGTTGGTCAGAAGGCGATCGCTGAATAGCGTCAATAGCTATTCGCTCAATAGCTTTAGTTTTTTCTTCAATTTCGTTTTTGCTATCTGCCTCCACACTCCAACCATCCGTTTCAATACATGCGTAAGCTGTTGAATCGCTTAAGCCGCTGAAATCCGAGTTTGAATCCGAGCTAATGTCGCTATATCTTGCTGTGCTATCCGCCATATTGTTTGCATTGGCATCACTGGATGACCTCACAGGAAAATGGACGGGTGGCTTCACAGATAGCGAAAATCAGGCACTTTAAAGCCTTTTTTCGGGATATTCCATGATTTGTAAAATTTTGAAAAAAAAACTTTGAAAAATAAAATAAGCCAGTGGGAACTGATTTTTATTGGTTTTAACCCTTCCGAAATTGCGATAATTTTCCCCTTTAAATTTAACCTATCTGAACAATATCCAGTGTTGTGGTATTTCAATTAACTGGAATCCAGTGTGCTGTGGGCCCTATTGTAGTGAATCAAACCTGTGACATCATGAATTAATCAAATCTTTATTAGACATGTAAACCATGTGATAAAGAACATTTTACATCAATCAAACTAGGGATGTAGATATCTGGTCAGGACACTCCTCACTCTTTTGCCTTCACCTTCATCGTCCATTCCTTTTTGGTGACTTCATAAACTCTGGACCTAGACGTCGAGTCCGCAACATACATGGCGGATAATAACTGATACAGTCTGCTTTGTCAGTCCAAAAGCATTCGCCGTTTTCCGTAGTTAGTCTTACCTCAACAGCCAGGTAATACAAAGCACACACTACCTTTTTTTATCACATCTATGGGAGCCCGCATTCTCGTTGACTCTCCGTCGACAAAATAAACAAAGTTTTTCGGTAAGTAGAATCACAGCTGACCTGGACATTGGAAAGTCATCTTGGCCTCTGAGATGTGTTGGATCCCAAATAGCTGCAATCGCTTTTTCTTATTACTTTTTCGGACACTCTTGGCATTCTCTCGATGAGCTTCAAGAGCTGAAATGGTTTTCACTTTGAGGGTGTGCTTAAAGCTCGTGGAGAGAATGCCAAGAGTGTGCAAAGCCGTAATCAGAGCAAAGGGTGGCTATCTTTGAAGAAACTAGAATATAAAACATGTTTTCAGTTATTTCACCTTTTTTTGTTAAGTACATAACTCCACATGTGTTCATTCATTGTTTTGATGCCTTCAGTAACAATCTACAATGTAAATAGTCAGGGGGAAAAAAAGAAATCACATTGAAAGAGAAGAAGGTGTGTCCGAACTTTAACATTGTTTTTTTAAAAATCTGTAACACAAAATATTTCAAGTGCTTCAATTTGCCTGAAAATAAAAATCACATGTTCAATTGTAAACATTTTTGGCCAATTTGAACCATTTTGTACTGAAAAAATAAATTAAATAAACTCAGATAATAATTTATTCAAATGTAGCAGCAACAATAACTCAAAATCACAGTACCGTATTTCCTTGAATTGCCGCCGGGCCGCTAATTAATTTAAAACCTCTTCTCACTCCTGCGCTTACCAAAGGCATGTGGTAAAAGTAAGCATGCGCTAATTATTTTAAAACCTCTTCCCACTTTGGCACTTACCAAAGGTATGCAGTAAAAATTTGAGTGAGATGTAAGCTTGGACCTTAAATCCTACTGAATAGCTCTTAATCTTCTTCCCTTTATGCGATTTCAAATTACCGGTATTGAAATCAGCCTCCTCAATTTTGAAAATGATGACAGGGGAAGTGTCACAAGTTTGACCAGGCGGTAATACTAAGCATGCGCTAATTATTTTGGGAAGCGAGTTTGACCCGGCAGTAATTCAAGGCAGGCGCATACTACATGCCCTGCGGCAATTCAAGGAAATACGGTGTATAAAACCCTCAACACAAAAATCTATAAAACAATTAGTGCTGATCTTCATCCATCCATCTTCTTTTGCTTATCCAAGGTGGGATCGTGGGGGCAGTAGCCTAAGCAGGGAAGCCCAGACTTCCCTCTCCCTAACCACTGCGTCCACCTCTTCCCGGGTGATCCCAGGCCAGCCGGGAGACATAGTCTTCCCTTATCTAAATGAAGTCAGGATTAATGGCTTAAATCAGCACGTTTTGTACTGCACAGCTTTTCCAAACTTGATACTGATAAAGTTCCCCAGAGTCACGTGCGTTCCCCCTGGCATCGCCCCTCTATTTGAGAATTGATTTGAAATTTCTCACACAGCCGAATGAACGCTCCTTCACTGAAACTTCAATCAATCAATCAACGTTTACTTATATAGCCCTAAATCACTAGTGTCTCAAAGGGCTGCACAAGCCACAACACAAACCACTACGACATCCTCGGTAGGCCCACACAAGGGCAAGGAACACTCACACCCACCAAAATAACTTCAGCCTGCTTAGCCAAATCATCGCAAAATGTGGTACACACTTTTATTTTTCATTTTTATTTGTAGTTTTGTAATGCCTATTTTTTTGATTTGTTGGATCTCTATGTAATTTCTGCCCCAATATCCAATTTTTTGTGTGTAGTTTTTTTGTATTATTTCCTTAACCGTTTCTACTTTTCCGGTGGGTAATCAGTCCTCATACAATAAAATGTCATAAACATTAGGCATGGCAATCTTACAACAGATCACAAATTCGATTCTGATTCTTGGGTTGATGATTCCCTGCCATTAGTGGCGACTTGTCCTGGGTGTACCCCGCCTTCCGCCCGAATTTAGCTGCGATAGGCTCAGCGACCCCAAAAGGGACAAGCGGTAGAAAATGAATGGGTTGATAATTCCACTCTGAATTATTTCTCCATTCAAACCGATTCTGGCAATATGTGGATAAAATATAAAAATGATTATAAAACATTTTCAAAACAGGTTGCGCTTCTCAAGCTGACATAAGTATGATGTTTGAGCGCAGAAAGTAAAAAAAGCATTTTAAAAAAATATGCATGTTTGTTCTTTATTCTTTTATATTGATTTTTGCACATTTTGAATCAGAAAAAATAATAGCGATTCGGATGTGAATCAACTTTTTTTTAATTATAAATAAGTGAATTGATGTTCATCCATCCATCCATTTTCCACCGCTTGTCCCTTTTCCGGGACGTGGGGGTCGCTGGAGCCTGTCTCAGCTACATTCGGGTGGAAGGCGGCGTACACCCTGGACAAGTCGCCACCTCATCCCAGAGCCAACACAGATAGACAGACAGCATTCACGCTCACATTCACATGAGGAAAATCGATTGCAGTATTTGGCTGCTACCAGCAGAGGCGCCATTGAGCCAGCAGTTTGCTACGTAAAGAAGCACAACAATGAAGTGATTTATTGTAGTGACAAACACTGACTGTCTTTGAGTTTTAAAGTGTCACGGCAGGTCAGAACATCTCAAAGACAATCTCTTTGTGTCCTCGCTGGCGTCCTGGCATTAGTGCAGCGGTATTACGCTGTGCAGAAAGAAAGAAAAGAAAAAAAAAGACCGAAAGACAAAAGCTAACTCTTAACAGAAGGGATTTGGGCCTTCAGATTGACGAGGATTACAGTCAGGCGGGATATTTAATGAAAGTTTTCAATTTTGCGACTGTAGATGGCACTAACTGGGATTGACTTTACGCGGTGATAGAACAAAAGACGAGCAAAACAACATTTGACTTTGCGCCCTTTCAGACACTTTAGTCATTGAGGATTTGGCAATAAAAGCTTAGCGTTGCCGTTATTGACCATGAAAGAGCGCTTCAGCAGTAAAATGTGGCACGTAGTGACAACATTATGGTCCAAAATACCACCTTCAAACTGATTTTATTTCTAAATTATTATCATGTATTATTTATATGTTCTATTATCACATGTACTATATTTATTATAATTGTTTTATTTTATTTTTGTAACATGTCCTATCCAGCAACTCAGGCAAATCATATTGTTGATGGAGATCAGGGTTTTCATTGAGGGCCACATTGTAGTTATGTTTGGCCCCGGAGGGCCGCTTGTAACAACGAATGATATATGAATTTGCCTATGTATTTGATCATTATATATATATTTTTACGTACACTGTAAAATAAATCTGTATTTTTCACAGTAAAAATCTAGCAACTCAATCACCAGAATTTTACTATAAAATGTACAGTTTTTTTGCAGCATATTACAGTAAATGGAAAAACTTTACCATCCGTTTTATTTTATTCTAGCAACTGAACTGCCATTTCTTTACCGTTAAAAAAACTGTGAAGCTGTTTTACAATTAACAATAAAAATAAAAACTGTAGATCTTACAAATGTGTCCCGTGAAAAACCGTCCGATCGGAACTCTCTAATAACTAAAGTTACTTGGGTAAATAATGTATACTCACTACACCGGTATGTTTTAGCGCTTTCATGGCGAGTTTACTGACAGATATAAGTAAGAAAACTTTACGCTACTGTATATTAGAAATGGCAACACCGGAGGATGAATGTCCTATAACAAGAAGATAGAGAAAAAGAAGAAGCTCATCGACTATGGTGTCGTCACAGACTACAAAGGCGTATGCGTGCAATTTTTCAGGACTTATGCAGATCTCAAATACAGATTAGTAGGTACCAGAAGGTAAGAGAAGTTGCTATTGCATATTATTGCGAAACAAAACACCAGATAATATGTCGTACCTTATACACACACTATACGACTATAGTCATAGTGGTTTATGCAGTCCTTTGAGACATTTGTGATTTAGGGCTATATAAATAAACATTTATTGATTGATTGATATAATAACACTCGTATGTTGAAGCACATCAAACGGTGAAGCCCACACATATCTCTCAAGTTTGACAGATTTATGAGTTCCGCGTGTAATGTTCTTTATTTTCAATGGAACATTTAAAGTTTTGGTGGTGTTTACTGCCGTCATATTGCAGCCTACACATATCTCATGTGTGGCTGCCATCTACTGGTCATACTTATCATTACACCATGTACTAAATACAATTGCTTCAAGGTGGGTAAGCTCAACATTCTTTACATTAGGCGCACCGGGTTATAAGGCACACTGTCGAGTTTTGAGGGGAAAAAAAAGATTTTTAGTGTGCCTTATAGTCCCATAAATACAGTATTTACAGTGTCCCTCTTTGACACAAACATGGTTTAAAACAGGATAGGACCCCTTTAAAGATGCTACATTTAGGGATGTGCCGATCGATCGGCCACAGATCAGTATCAGACAATTTTTTGTAAAAAAAAGTGATCGGCCATTGCAGATTAATCCTTTCAATGCAGATCACAAAACCGATCCCCTTTGGCTCATACTTTGTTTTATAGTCTCAGGACTGACGGAGGTGTCGAGCTTCTAACTACGGATGGCCACACACAGTAATAAGTTATACATAATCACTTCCATTAAAGCAAATAAACTGTATTTCTTAGTATATTAAGTTAAGTTAAAGTACCCATGATTGTCACACACACACTAGGTGTGGCAAAATTATTCCTTGCATTTGACCCATCACCCTTGATCACCCCCTGGGACAGGGGTCGGGAACCTTTTTGGCTGAGAGAGACAAAAAGCCAAATATTTGAAAATATATTTCCGTAAGAGCCATATAATATTTTTTTTTAACACTGAACACAACTAAACACGTGCATTTTTAAGTAAGACCAACATTTCTAGAGTATAATAGGTCTCTTATTCTTTGTAATTTACATTGTTATTTTGAAGCTAACTGTGGAGGGGGCGTGGCCTGCGGGCCTGCAGCGACAGGTTCGTAGACGGCCCACCTGGGCCTTGTTATCTAATCACCTGTCGCTCTGTTAAAAGCAGCAGCCAGGAGGAGAAACTGGGTTGGGGCTGGAAATACTATTGCTGGCAAGCAACTGAGAGACTTATTGAAAAATAAAACAATATCGTAACTCTGAAACAGGCTCTCATGTCGGTGCTTGGGGGTCTGAAGAACCCCCAGGAGGGCAAGCCCCACACTAACCAATAATAAATAAATAACTTCTTACCATTAACGCAACTTCTTGAACAGGTGCGGTAGAAAACGGATGGATGGATTAAAAATGCATGAGAATGTTTTATACTTTTAACATTATTTTTAACACTGTGATTACAAGTGGAATTTTTCATTACTTATTGTGTTAAGCAACGTCAACTCAGATTTATCAGGGAGCCAGATGCAGTCATCAAAAGATCAACATCTGGCTATAGAGCCATAGGTTCCCTACCCCTGCCCTGGGAGGTGAGGGGAGCAGTGAGCAGCAGCGCCCGGGAATCATTTTTGGTGATTTAACCCCCAATTCCAGCTCTTGATGCTGAGTGCCAAGCAAGGAGGTAATTGGTCCCATTTTTATAGTCTTTTGTATGAATGAAGTAGTTTTATCACTGGAGGACGAGGCTTAACATGTTGCCCGGAGTTGACATGGTAGTGGTAGCTTGAAACAAGAAGTGCTTAGTAAAGTTTAAGAAGTGTGCATGTTAGAGCAGAACATAAGCGGATAACAGGAAATTAAACAGTCAATAAGTGATGATTTTGTTATATTAACAGTTGGTGCCAGACATACACATAAGGGGAGGGCAGATCGATGTATAAATTGCTAGTCATAATACCTTTGATTGATACTAGAGAGATTAGGTTGATATTTGTATTTTCCAAAAAATTATATTTTGCTGTTTTCATGTTAGTTTTGTGTCCTGCGTGACAAAGCAAATGAGCTCAACATCTCATTAAAAATCAACGAGTTGCATTTTTACAATAAGCGGCGGGTCAATAAAAAACAATGCCGGGCTGCACTTTGGACGCCTTGGTCTTAGCCCAACTAGCACTCTTTCCCATCAAACGCCGTAAAAGCATCCGTCCTGCTCTGCCCATTTTTTTTTTTTTTTTTTTTTTTGCTCTTGTCAGCGCTGTCACCTTCAACGCCAACGCCGGAAATTACACCCGTCAGCAGAGCGCCGACGGTCTAGGGGGATGGCAGCAGCGGCACATGGCCGCCGGGTCTTATTAACGCCACCGTCCTTTAATCCCTCGCCATCATCCCTCATCTTCCCCTGTGAGGACATCATGATGGTGAAGCATCACCTCGTACAAATGGAGGCTGTGAACAATACTTTGCTTGTTGATCAAATATGCAGAAACTTTCCTGGCAATCAAAGTCCTTTTGTATTTTTTCTGGAGGAACATCAAACTTGACGACAGTAGATATTGATATCAGTCATTTGACCCCCAGTTTGAACTGATATCATGTTTTGCTTTTTTTATTTTTTTAGCTTTTTGTACCATTTTTGGAACACTTATTCCAAGATACCACTTCAAAAGTGCTTCACGGTGGCAGAGGGGTTAGTGCGTCTGCCTCACAATACGAAGGTCCTGCAGTCCTGGGTTCAAATCCAGGCTCGGGATCTTTCTGTGTGGAGTTTGCATGTTCTCCCCGTGAATGCGTGGGTTCCCTCCGGGTACTCCAGCTTCCTCCCACTTCCAAAGACATGCACCTGGGGATAGGTTGATTGGCAACACTAAATTGGCCCTAGTGTGTGAATGTGAGTGTGAATGTTGTTTGTCTATCTGTGTTGGCCCTGCGATGAGGTGGCGACTTGTCCAGGGTGTACCCCGCCTTCCGCCCGATTGTAGCTGAGATAGGCGCAAGCGCCCCCCGCAACCCCAAAAGGGAATAAGCGGTAGAAAATGGATGGATGGCACTTCAAAAGTCGGTTTAAAAATGTAAAGTTATGTTGCGATAAAAATTCACCTTATTGACGTTAAATGCCTACTGAAATGACATTTTCTTATTTAAACAGGGATAGCAGCTCCATTCTATGTGTCATATTTAATCATTTCGCGATATTGCCATATTTCTGCTGAAAGGATTTAGTAGAGAACATCCACGATAAAGTTCGCAACTTTTGGTCGCTAACAGAAAAGCCCTGCCTCTACCGGAAGTCGCAGACGATGACGTCATAAGTGTGAGGGCTCCTCACATATTCACATTGTTTTTAATGGGAGCCTCCAACAAAAAGTGATATTCGGACCGAGAAAACGACAATTTCCCCATTAATTTGAGCGAGGACGAAAGATTCGTGGCTGAGGATATTAATAGCGACGGACCAGAAAAAGAAAAAAACAAGTTAAAAAAAAAACGCGATTGCATTGGGACGGATTCAGATGTTTTTAGACACATTTACTAGGATAATTCTGGGAAATCCCTTATCTTTCTATAGTGTTGCTAGTGTTTTAGTGAGTTTAACGGTACCTGATAGTCGGAGGGGTGTGTCCACAAGTGTCTTGACGCCAGTGTCTCAGGGAAGTCTCAGCTGATCTCCGGTAAGAAGTGACTTTTTACCACAATTTTCTCACCGAAACCTGCTGGTTGACATTCGGTCGGGATCCATGTTCGCTTGACCGCTGTGATCCATAGTAAAGTTTCACCGCCGTGAATTTCAAACAAGGAATCACCGTGTGTTTGTGTGGCTAAAGGCTAAAGCTTCACAACTCCATCTTTCTACTTTGACTTCTCCATTATTAATTGAACAAATTGCAAAAGATTCAGCAACACAGATGTCCAAAATATTGTGTAATTATACGATTAAAGCAGACGACTTTTAGCTGTGTGTGTGCGCAGCGCTTATATTTCCTAACAGTCCGTGACGTCACGCGTACACGTCATCATTACGCGACGTTTTCCAGAAGAAACTCCCGGGAAATTTAAAATTGCAATTTAGTAAACTAAACCGGCCGTATTGGCATGTGTTGCAATGTTAATATTTCATCATTGATATATAAACTATCAGACTGTGTGGTGGGTCGTAGTGGGTTTCAGTAGGCCTTTAAGACAAGACCCCGTGTTCATACTGACACCATCCATCCATACATCCATTTTCTACCGCTTGACCCCTTTGGGGTCGGGGGGTGCTGGAGCCTATCTCATCAGCATTGGGG
The DNA here is from genome assembly GCF_033978795.1 of Nerophis ophidion. Lineage (NCBI taxonomy): Eukaryota > Metazoa > Chordata > Actinopteri > Syngnathiformes > Syngnathidae > Nerophis > Nerophis ophidion. The sequence goes on from NC_084614.1 coordinate 68,084,885, forward strand.
CGGAAGGCGAAGTACACCCTGGACAAGTCGCCACCTCATTACAGGGCCAATACAGATAGACAACATCCACACTAAATTGGCATCATGTTTTGCTTTTTCTTTAGATTTTTGCACATTTCTGTAACACTTATTCCAAGATACGACTTTTTACTACTCTGTTTAGAATTATAAGAAGTACAGTGGGGCAAAAAGTATTTAGTCAGCCACCAAATTCTCCCAGTTAGAATGATGACAGAGGTCTGTAATTTTCATCATAGGTACACTTCAACTGTGACAGACAGAATGTGAAAATCCAGGAATTCACATCGTAGGAAATTTAAAGAATTTATTTGTTAATTAAGGTGGAAAAAAAGTATTTGGTCAACCAATCAAAGCTCTCACTGACGGAAGGAGGTTTTGGCTCAAAATCTCACGATACATGGCCCCATTCATTCTTTCCTTAACACGGATCAATCGTCCTGTCCCCTTAGCAGAAAAACAGCCCCAAAACATGATGTTTCCACCCCCATGCTTCACAGTAGGTGTGGTGTTCTTGGGATGTAACTCAGTATTCTTCTTCCTCCAAACACGACAAGTTGAGTTTATACCAAAAAGGATACATGGATGATACAGCAGAGGATTGGGAGAATGTCATGTGGTCAGATGAAACCAAAATACTACTTTATGACCCTGAGTTCAAACTGATATCTTGTATGCTTTTAAATGGCTTTTGCACATTTTTGCAACACTTATTCCAAAATACAACTTCAACAACTTGTTTTGAAATTATAAAATTATGTTGCGATATAAATTCACCTTAATTTGACCCTGAGTTCCAACTGATATTGTTATTTTGCTAATTTTTTTAATAAATGTTTTGTTCCAAGATAAGCTTTCTTACAACTGGGTTGAGAATTATAAGAATTATGTTGCGATAAAAATTAACCTTGCTGAAGTTTAGACAAGTTGATCGGGGTATCAAACCACAGTCATGTTTTGTTTTTTATTTGGCCTTTTAGGGCATTTTTTTGCGTCATTTACCCGGCTTCGAAAATTTGTTTTGAAATAGGAAAATCATGTTGCGATCAAAATTGTAAAAAAAAAAAAGGTCTTAATTTCGACAAATTGGTACCATTCATTGCTTTTTCCTGACTTTTTAAAATGTGTTCATTCATAGTTTTGATGCCTTCAGTGACAATCTACAATAGTCATTAAAATAGAGAAAAAAACATTATATATATATATATATATATATATATATATATATAATTTATATATATATATATATATATACATGGTTGACAAGACTTTGCAGCATCGCGTGGACATCGGGGGCGGTACCTCTGGATTGGCAGACCGGGGTGGTGGTTCCTCTCTTTAAGAAGGGGGACCGGAGGGTGTGTTCCAACTATCGTGGGATCACACTCCTCAGCCTTCCCGGTAAGGTTTATTCAGGTGTACTGGAGAGGAGGCTACGCCGGATAGTCGAACCTCGGATTCAGGAGGAACAGTGTGGTTTTCGTCCTGGTCGTGGAACTGTGGACCAGCTCTATACTCTCGGCAGGGTTCTTGAGGGTGCATGGGAGTTTGCCCAACCAGTCTACATGTGCTTTGTGGACTTGGAGAAGGCATTCGACCGTGTCCCTCGGGAAGTCCTGTGGGGAGTGCTCAGAGAGTATGGGGTATCGGACTGTCTTATTGTGGCGGTCCGCTCCCTGTACGATCAGTGCCAGAGCTTGGTCCGCATTGCCGGCAGTAAGTCGAACACATTTCCAGTGAGGGTTGGACTCCGCCAAGGCTGTCCTTTGTCACCGATTCTGTTCATAACTTTTATGGACAGAATTTCTAGGCGCAGTCAAGGCGTTGAGGGGTTCCGGTTTGGTAACCGCAGGATTAGGTCTCTGCTTTTTGCAGATGATGTGGTCCTGATGGCTTCATCTGACCGGGATCTTCAGCTCTCGCTGGATCGGTTCGCAGCCGAGTGTGAAGCGACCGGAATGAGAATAAGCACCTCCAAGTCCGAGTCCATGGTTCTCGCCTGGAAAAGGGTGGAATGCCATCTCCGGGTTGGGGAGGAGACCCTGCCCCAAGTGGAGGAGTTCAAGTACCTAGGAGTCTTGTTCACGAGTGAGGGAAGAGTGGATCGTGAAATCGACAGGCGGATCGGTGCGGCGTCTTCAGTAATGCGGACGTTGTACCGCTCCGTTGTGGTGAAGAAGGAGCTGAGCCGGAAGGCAAAGCTCTCAATTTACCGGTCGATCTCCGTTCCCATCCTCACCTATGGTCATGAGCTTTGGGTCATGACCGAAAGGATAAGATCACGGGTACAAGCGGCCGAAATGAGTTTCCTCCGCCGTGTGGTGGGGCTCTCCCTTAGAGATAGGGTGAGAAGCTCTGCCATCCGGGAGGAACTCAAAGTAAAGCCGCTGCTCCTTCACATCGAGAGGAGCCAGATGAGGTGGTTCGGGCATCTGGTCAGGATGCCACCCGAACGCCTCCCTAGGGAGGTGTTTAGTGCACGTCCAACCGGTAGGAGGGCACGGGGAAGACCCAGGACACGTTGGGAAGACTATGTCTCCCGGCTGGCCTGGGAACGCCTCGGGACCCCCCGGGAAGAGCTGGACGAAGTGGCTGGGGAGAGGGAACTCTGGGTTTCCCTGCTTAGGCTGTTGCCCCCGCGACCCGACCTCGGATAAGCGGAAGATAATGGATGGATGGATGGATGGATGGATGGATGGATGGATGGATGGATATATATACATGTACATATATATTTCAATCCAATCCACTTTATTTATGTAGCACATTTAAACAACAATAACGTTTCCAAAGTGCTGCACAGCCATGTTAAAAACAATATTATGCTCCACCAATGACTGAACAAAACAAAAAATGAATAAAAATAAAACCAATAAAAACAATATAAAAACAAATATGATTAAAAACTATTTTAAAGGGTAAAATCAATTAAAACAGTAAAATAAAAATAAAAGTGTATAAAAAACACAGAGGACAACAGAGGACAGAGGACCACACAACTCACGTAGTGTTAAAAGCCAAAGAATAAAAGTGGGTCTTAAGACGAGACTTAAAACACTCCACTGTGAAAGCAGTTTGAACATGGAGGGGCAGAGTGTTCCAGAGCTTAGTACCGACCACAGAGAAGGCCCTGTCTCCCCTGGTCTTAAGTCTGGTCTTGGGCACCACGAGCTGGAGCTGGCTTTCGGACCTCAGAGCGCGCGCAGGGATTGTAAATTTGGATGAGGTCCGAGATATATTGAGGTGCCAGTCCATGTAAAGATTTAAAAACAAACAGCAATGTTTTAAAATCAATTCTAAAATGAACAGGGAGCCAGTGCAAACTCTGACGAATTGGGGTTATATGCTGGCGTTTCCTGGCCCCTGTTAAAAGTCGTGCTGCCGCGTTCTGGACTAACTGCAACCGGGAGAGAGCTTTTTGGCTAATGCCAGCATAAAGTGCATTGCAGTAGTCCAGGCGACTTGAAATAAAAGCATGCACGACTTGTTCAAAAAGGTTAAAAGATAAAAACGGTTTAACCTTTACTAAAAGACGAAGGTGATAAAAACACGATTTTAAAACGCCATTGACTTGTTTGTCTAGTTTAAAATCGCTGTCTATAGTGACGCCAAGGCTGGTGACTTTGGGACGCACATAATTTTGCAATGGTACCAAGTCAGTGAGGGCCGGACCAAAAACTAAAATTTCCGTTTTTCCCTCATTCATTATTAAAAAATTCTGGGCTAACCAAGCCTTGACGTCACATAGACAGTTAAGAAGGGGTGTCAGGGGGCCGTGTCTTTTTGAAATCGGCATATACATTTGGCAGTCATCTGCATAAAAGTGATAAAACACTCCATGTTTCTTAAAAATTTCTCCAAGAGGGAGGAGATAAAGAGCGAACAGGATGGGGCCTAAAATAGATCCTTGGGGGACACCACAGTAAAGCGGGGCAGAAGAGGAGGTGGCGTCCCCCAGCCTGACAGAGAAGGACCTCTCAGACAGGCAAGATCTGAACCACTCTAACGCAGTCCCCCTGACACCCACACAGTTTCTCAGGCGGTCTAAAAGAAATGTGTGGTCGACTGTGTCAAAGGCAGCTGTAAGATCTAAAAGCACTAAAATGGCAGAGGTGCCAGAATCAGACATTAAAAGCAAGTCATTAAAAACCTTTAAAAGTGCAGATTCAGTACTGTGCAAAGCTTTGTATCCAGACTGAAATGGATCTAAAGTGCTATTTTCATCTAAAAAAGGCTGCAGTTGTGCCAGAACACATTTCTCCAAAATCTTTGACACAAAAGGTAATTTGGAAATGGGCCGATAATTTGACAAACTTGTCGGATCAAGACCCGGTTTTTTAATCAAAGGCTCAACAACAGCTTTTTTTTACAAAAGGAGGGGACACAGCCAGAAATCAAGCTGCTGTTGATAATGTTCCTAACAGACGAATCAATAGTGTCCCAGATTTCTTTAAAAAAGCGAGGGGGGACTGGGTCTGTGGAACATGAGGGTTTTAGCTTGCCGACTATTCCTGTAAGTTCAGGCATGGACACAGGCTCAAAGTGACAGAACACAGTCGAGCACTGAGTGGCCACATTAAAACTTAATGGAAAACGAGAAAGATTTGCCCGGATAGAAGCAACTTTATCATTAAAAAAGGAGAGAAATGTTTCACAAGTTTCACTTGTCATCTCCAGTGAAGTGGCTGGATTCGGTTTAAGAACATTACTAATAGTATTAAAAAGAACACGTGGCTTACTGATGCTATTTAAAATTAAGTCTGACAAATATTTTGTTTTCTCAGCTTTAACCACACTTTGATAATTTCGACAGTTTTCTTTTAAAATTTAATAGGAGACTTCCAAGTGATCCCTTTTCCACTTGCGCTCCGCCCTTCGCCACTCACGCCGAGCTGTGCGTGTGGTTTCATTGAGCCAAGGTTCCTGTTTTGGTTTGGGACGTATAGCTCTGAGGGGCGCTATACTATCCAGAATCTTAGAACATGTCGAAAGAAAAGAGTACATCAATTGTTCAGTGTCTGCAGGGCGTGATATACTCTGCATGTACTCAGTAAACAAAGGAGAAAAGGCGGCTGCGGTGTCAGACCTAATAACACGCGCATGACGCACGGCAAGCGGCTTTACATCAGGTTCAAAAGTTAAATTAAACATAAGAGGACTGTGATCACTGAACACCGCATCACCAATAACAACATTGTCAACAATAAAACCATAAGACAGTACGAGGTCTAGTGTATGCCCGCGTTCGTGTGTAGAACCACACACAGACTGTACAAAGTTAAAAGAGTCAATGACATTCAGGAAGCTCCTGGATAAAGGTTCGTCTGGGCAGCAGGTGTGAATATTAAAATCACCAACAATTAAGACACGATCATATTTGGGCAGGATTTCGGCCAGAAATTCAGAAAAGTCATTTATAAAGTCTTTGTGGTACTTGGGTGGTCGATATACGACGACACACAGGACGACATCAGAAAGACCCAGTTCAAATATGCATAGTTCGAAGCTTGAAAAGGAGGATTGCAGGCGGATCTGACGGCATTTAAAGTCATTTTTAAAAGCGACTGCTAATCCTCCTCCTTTTCGGCCGGACGACCGCGGAGAATTAAAATAGGAACACTCCGGAGGCAGAAGTTCATTAAGAGCGGCGGACTCACCGACTCTCAGCCAGGTTTCTGTCAAACAGAGGAGGTCCAGTCCGCGGGAGACGAATAAATCCTTCAGGATAAATGTTTTGTTGGTCAAAGATCTTGCATTAACAAGACTGAACTTAACGGGGGCCGGCGCGTCCAAGGCCGCTGCTAATCCAGGTGGGGCCTGACACAGAGCCCGCAGGTGGCGGGAATTCACCCCGCGTCTCCGGGGGCAGGGACAGCAGGAGCGAGGCGGGCGAGCTTCCCTCTGCAGACCGACATCAGGCACAATCCAGGACCCAGGGGGATGATCCAGCGAACGCGGGTGCAGGAAGAGACCAGGTACCGGACCATACCTCCTTCGGGAAGCCACGGAAAGGCGGGCCAGGAGTGCCCTAACTCTCACCAGCTGGCCGCCACGTTTGCCGCAGCGCCGGTGGCGCTTTCGCCGGGGGGGAGGAGCCAGTGGGCGAAAAAGGAAAGGAGGAATCCGGCCAGGTGAGAACGCCGACTTGGACGTCGAAAAACCAACGTCGAAGTTGATCATGTCCGTGTGAGAGGGACACAGATCCAACAGCGTTTGGCGATCATACACAAACAGTGAGTCGACAGGGACAACAAAAAACGTGAACAGCACAAAAACAAACAGAACTGACAGCGAGAGATGGCAGGCCATAGCACACACTGGCGCCATCTTGGATTTATATATATACAATACATACCTATATATACATATACGTATACATGTACATATACACATATATATGTACATATACATGTACATATATGCATATATATACATGTACATATATATACATACATGTATACATATATATGTACATATATTTGCACATACATGTGCATATATTTATGCATGTATATTTATCTATATATACATATATATATATACATATGCAGATATATACATCGATATGTATATATAATATGTATAAATATATAATATACATATATTTGTATATGTAATATATCTACGTATATGTATGTACTGTGTAAATATGTACATGTATGTATACTGTATATATGTATCCATTTATATGTATGTATATATGTACTGTATATATATGTACTATATATATATATATATATATATATATATATATATATATATATATATATATGTATATATATATACTGTATATATATAGCCAAGGTTGCTGTTGTTTATCTGTTAAACAGTGCTCAATAGAAAAGTGGAATATTCCTTAGTTTAACAAAAATGTCAGCACGAATATTGGACATACATTCCTTGCACTCATTGACAGGCACTTGCTTAAAAAACACGTACTCAGAAATATATTCAAGAAGAATTATTTGAAACTTAGCTACAGCTGCATGATGAATATCAAACAAACCATTGATCCACACAACAAACAGATTCTGAGCACACCCAGACAGACAGCCGAGACCACTAACAACTCCAACTCCACAGGCAAGTGCAATTGGAGACAAAGACTTAACTGCCCACTTAACTGGGACGGTTTGAAAGCATCAGTGTCTCTCAAGCCAGCGTCACCCGCAAAAACAACTCAAACACAGAGACATATATTGGACTCACAGAAAACACCTTCAAAACCTGTTATAACAATCACTCAGCATCATTCCGTAGGCCCCAACCCAGGAACTCCACATAGCTGAGCAAATACATTTGGACTCTTAAAGACAATAACATTGATTACTCTATTACAGTAGTTCTCAACCTTTTTTCAGTGATGTACCCCCTGTGAACATTTTTTTTAATTCAAGTACCCACTAAAGCATTTTTGGTTGAAAAAAAGAGATAAAGAAGTAAAATACAGCACTATGTCATCAGTTTCTGATTTATTAAATTGTATAACAGTGCAAAATATTGCTTATTTGTAGTGGTCTTTCTTGAACTGTTTTGGAAAAAACGATATAAAAATAATTAAAAACTTGTTGAAAAATAAACAAGTGATTCAATTATAAATAAAGATTTCTACACAGAAGTAAACATCAACTTAAAGTGCTCTCTTTGGGAATTGTAATAGAGATCCATCTGGATTCATCAACTTAATTCTAAAAAATTTTTCACAAAAAAATAAATCTTTAACATCAATATTTATGGAACATGTCCACAAAAATGAATATTGCATTGTTGCATTTCTTTTCATAGTTTATGGACTTACTTTCATATTTTGCTGAAGTATTATTCAATAAATATATTTATAAACGATTTTTAAATTGTTGCTATTTTTAGAATATTAAAAAAAAATCTCCCTTACCCCTTGGCATGCCTTCAAGTACCTCCATGGGTGCCCCCATTTAAGAACCACTGCTCTATTACATGGCGAATTGTCGCATCTAGCCCACTTAACAACAGAGAAAACAAAAATGTTTATTATATACCAACCCAGCATGTCCACATTACCTCCCAGTTTGGCACTCAGCATCAAGGGTAGGAATTGGGGGTTAAATCTCCAAAATGATTCTTGATTGCGGCCACCGCTGATGCTCACTGCTCCCCTCACCTCCCAGGGGGTGGAACAAGGATATGGGTCGAATGCAGAGGATAATTTCACCAAACCTACTTTGCAGTGGTACTTTAACTTTTACTTAAACAAACGCTACAAACTGGTCATGGTGAGTTTACTGACAGATATAAGTAAGAAATGTACATTACTTTATATTAGAAATAGCAACAGCAGAGGATAAATGTCCTATAACAAGACGATAGAGAAAAATAAACTTATCAACTACGGCCATACTTGCCAACCCTCCCGGATTTTCCGGGAGACTCCCGAAATTCAGCGCCTCTCCCGAAAACCTCCCGGGACAAATTTTCTCCCGAAAATCTCCCGAAATTTAGGCGGAGCTGGAGGCCACGCCCCTTCCAGCTCCATGAGGACCTGAGTGACGTGTCTGAGAGTGTGTCTGTCCAATGACGTTATAACTGTAGAATGATCGAGGGCGAGTTCTTGGTTTCTTATGTGGGTTTATTGTTAGGCAGTTTCATTAACGTCCTCTCAGCGCAGTAACAACACACAACAACAGCAGTCACATTTACGTCTACCACTCTACCGTAAGGCAGTTTGTCTGCCGTAAACAGCATGTGACGCTCTTAAACAGGATAATACTGCCATCTACTTTACATGCACCAGCACAACACCTCCAGGCAACTTGAACCCTTTTATTCACATTCACATTCCATCTCCCCGGATTGTAAATAACCTAATGTAAATAATTGAATGTATTTCTAATGTATATACTTGTTCTCATGCTATGTAAATTCACTATGTTCTCTGCTAGCTGTACATATCCTACTAAGTAAGACCTACACTGTTTCAATGTCCATTTCTGTGTCGATGCAATTGTTGATGACTGAAGTACTGATATCAACCAAAGCTCCACATCCCACCCCCCGGATTGTAAATAATTCAATGTATATACTATGATGATTAACTTGTGTGATGACCGTATTATGCTGATAGTATATATTTTTACCACGACTTAAACAAGTTGAAAAACTTATTGCGGTGTTACCATTTAGTGGTCAAATGTACGGAATATGTACTGTACTGTGCAATCTGCTAATAAAAGTTTCAATCAATCAATCAATCAATCAATCAAGCATATGTGGCAATAACATCCACTATAGAAAGTGCAGTGCACAACTGCGCACACAACAGCTGTAAATAACCACGCCCCCAACCACGCCCTTGCCCCACCCCCCACCTCCCGAAATCGGAGGTCTCAAGGTTGGCTAGTATGACTACAGCGTCCCCACGGACTACAAAGAAGGATTCACACATTTTCAGGACCTATGCAGATCCCAAATACAGATCAGCAGGTACCAGAAGGTAAGAAAAGTTGCTTTTGCATAATATTGCGAAACAAAATGCCACATAATATGTCTTACCTTTACACACACCATAATAATACTCATAAGTTGAAGCACAGTACAATCCATCAAGCGGTGCGGCTTCATATCCTACCAAAGGCGTATTAAAACATTTTTGATACATTTTTGAGCGCCGTGTGTTATGTTGTGAAGTGAAGTGAATTATATTTATATAGCGCTTTTCTCTAGTGACTCAAAGCACTTTACATAGTGAAAACCAATATCTAAGTTACATTTAAACCAGTGTGGGTGGCACTGGGAGCAGGTGGGTAAAGTGTCTTGCCCAAGGACACAACGGCAGTGACTAGGATGGCGGAAGCGGGGATCGAACCTGTAACCCTCAAGTTCCTGGCGCGGCCACTCTACCAACCGAGCTATACCACCCTATATTTTCTATATTTTCAATGGAACATATACGTAACACTTTGGTGTTGTGTACATGAGTCATACTGCAGATTACAAAATTATTGCGTACATGAGGCGCACCGGGTTATAAGGTGCACTGTCGAGTTTTGAGAAAATGAAAGGATTTTATGTGCGCCTTACAGTCCGAAAAATAGGGTATTAAGAGTTTGTATGGTTTTTACACAGAGGCATATTTGGCTGGATTTAAATGTTTGTAGACATAAATGATCGCAAAAGGAGGTCCGACTGCATTTCCACTGGGAAATCTAGTTGCAAAATCCAATCACATGTGAGATTGTGTCTTCAATTCCACTGGTGTGTCAACCCTGAGGAGGAGGCCGGGTTAGTGGTCTGGCTGACGGATGCGCACTAGACCAGCTAATTATTACGGGGGAGAGCATCTGCGACACGGCCCCTTATTCCTTTACGGCCGACCGTGCATTGACTGGATTTGCGGCAATGATAAAAGATAGCTGATCTCGGCTAAACGTTGTCTGAAATGTATTCTGAACATGTATGGATGGATACAGTATCAGTGTGATATATCACATATTTTACATGTTGTCTTTACTGTCACGATCCGTTACCCGGGTCATGGCTCGATTCATGTCTGCTAATGTTTCTGTTTTAGTCCGTTTCCTGGTTGCACCCTTTTCCCCTCTTCTCTGTTGGTTTCCAGGGGCACTGATTCTCCTCACCTGTCTTAGTTTAGCAATTAGCGTTCCCACCAGGTGTTTAGGTTACTCACTCCCCTTTTTATTGTTTTTTGTTTAGCTCCACGCTTGTAAGCGTCCTCAGTTTGTATTTTTGATTCTGCTCTATATGTATTAAAATAGTTCATCTTACCTCCACGCTACTCCTGATTTCTTCCTGCGTTGCTGAGGAACACAACAATCGCAGCCATGCGTCCTCGCAGACATTTACAACATGTCCAAAAAAGAGTAGGGAGAAGCACAGCTTATTTAACCATCCCCCTGATTCTCTTTATAGCAATTACTAACACTTGCTTCCTGTTCTTATTTTGTAGTCAATTCACATCATCCATCCATCCATTTTCTACCGCTTATGCCCTTTTGGGGTGGCGGGGGGCGCTGGCGCCTATCTCAGCTACAATCGGGCGCAAGGCGGACTACACCCTGGACAAGTCGCCACCTCATCGCAGGGCCAACACAGATAAACAGACAACATTCACACTCACATTCACACACTATCATCCATCCATCCATTTTCTACCGCTTATTCCCTTTTGGGGTGGCGGGGGGCGCTGGCGCCTATCTCAGCTACAATCGGGCGGAAGGCGGCGTACACCCTGGACAAGTCGCCGCCTCATCGCAGGGCCAACACAGATAGACAGACAACATTCACACACTATCATCCATCCATCCATTTTCTACCGCTTATTCCCTTTTGGGGTCGCGGGGGGCGCTGGCGCCTATCTCAGCTACAATCGGGCGCAAGGCGGACTACACCCTGGACAAGTCGCCACCTCATCGCAGGGCCAACACAGATAGACAGACAACATTCACACTCACATTCACACACTATCATCCATCCATCCATTTTCTACCGCTTATTCCCTTTTGGGGTTGTGGGGGGCGCTGGCACCTATCTCAGCTACAATTGGGCGGGAGGCGGCGTACACCCTGGACAAGTCGCCATCTCATCTCAGGGCCTACACAGATAGACAACATTCACACTCACATTCACACACTATCATCCATCCATCCATTTTCTACAGCTTATTCCCTTTAGGGGCGGCGGGGGGCGCTGGCGCCTATCTCAGCTACAATCGGGCGGAAGGCGGAGTACACCCTGGACAAGTCGCCCCCTCATCGCAGGGCCAACACAGACAGACAGACAGACAACATTCACACTCACATTCACACACTATCATCCATCCATCCATTTTCTACCGCTTATTCCCTTTTGGGGTGGCGGAGGGCGCTGGCGCCTATCTCAGCTACAATCGGGCGGAAGGCAGCCTACACCCTGGACAAGTCGCCACGTCATCGCAGGGCCAACACAGATAGACAGACAACATTCACACACTATCATCCATCCATCCATTTTCTACCGCTTATTCCCTTTTGGGGTGGCGGGGGGCGCTGGTGCCTATCTCAGCTACAATCGGGCGGAAGGCGGCGTACACCCTGGACAAGTCGCCACCTCATCGCAGGGCCAACACAGACAGACAGACAACATTCACACACTATCATCCATCCATCCATTTTCTACCGCTTGTTCCCTTTTGGGGTGGCGGGGGGCGCTGGTGCTTATCTCAGCTACAATCGGGCGGAAGGCGGCGTACACCCTGGACAAGTCGCCACCTCATCGCAGGGCCAACACAGACAGAAAGACAACATTCACACTCACATTCACACGCTATCAGTGTGTTGTAAATAATTTCTTCTCATAAGTAGTTAAAATGTTTCATTTTCAATACATTCATGACAATTATCAAAATTCTTATTTGTACTTTTTAATCACTTGTAGTTTGAACAGGTTCTTTAATTGGGTCATGTCAGTAAATTGTTTGATTTATTTTGCTTAATACCTTGCATAATTTAATTCCACATACAGATATGCTAAAGGTCTTAAGTGCTTTATGTGAATACAGAAGTTTTAAGTTATATTTTTCTCTAAGGCCCCCGTCTACACTAAGGTTACCCAGGGTAAATCCCACCTACCGTATTTGCTTGAATTGCCGCCGGGGCGCTAATTAATTTAAAACCTCTTCTCACTCCTGCGCTTACCAAAGGCATGCGGTAAAAGTAAGCATGCGCTAATTATTTTAAAACCTCTTCTCACTCCGGCACTTACCAAAGGTATGCAGTAAAAATTTGAGCGTGATGTAAGCTTGGACCTTAAATCCTACTGAATAGCTCTTAATCTTCTTCCCTTTATGCGATTTCAAATTACCGGTATTGAAATCAGCCTCCTCCATTTTGAAAATGATGACAGGGGAAGTGTCACGCGTGACGTCACGAGTTTGACCAGGCGGTAATTCTAAGCATGCGATAATTATTTTGGGAAGCAAGTTTGACCCGGCAGTAATTCAAGGCAGGTGCATACTATATGCCCTGTGGCAATTCAAGGAAATATGGTAACTTTATCCTTGTCCACACACACACTGGTCATTTAAATCCCCCTGCCCCATCCCAAATGCACACGTCATAGTCACCTCCAGTGTTGTTTTGTGTGCAAGTTCTTAAATGTAACTTATCTGAACAATATCCAGTGTTGTGGTATTTCAATGAACTGGAATCCAGTGTGCTGTGGGGCCCTATTGTAGTGAATCACACCTGAGACATCATCCATCCATCCATCCATTTTCTACCGCTTATTCCCTTTCGGGGTCGCGGGGGGCGCTGGCGCCTATCTCAGCTACAATCGGGCGGAAGGCGGGGTACACCCTGGACAAGTCGCCAACTCATCGCAGGGCCAACACAGATAGACAGACAACACTCACACTCACATTCACACACTAGGGCCAATTTAGTGTTGCCAATCAACTTATCCCCAGGTGCATATCTTTGGAGGTGGGAGGAAGCCGGAGTACCCGGAGGGAACCCACGCATTCACGGGGAGAACATGCAAACTCCACACAGAAAGATCCCGAGCCTGGATTTGAACCCAGGACTGCAGGACCTTCGTATTGTGAGGCAGACGCACTAACCCCTCTGCCACCGTGAAGCCCTCCTGAGACATCATACATTAATCAAATCTTTAATGGACACGGGAAAGTAAACAATGTGATAAAGAACATTATACATCAATCAAACTAGGGGTGTAGATATCTGGTCAGGCAGGACACGCCTCACTCCTTTGCCTTCACCTTCTTTGGCCATTCCTTTTTGGTGACTTTATAAACTCTAGACCTAGACGTTGAGTCCGTGACATACATGGCGGACAATAACTTATACAGTCTGCTTTGCCAGTCCAAATGCATTCGGTGCGTTGCGTAGTCTTCCCTCGTCGGCCAGGTAATAGAAAGAACACGCTACATTTTTTATCACATACACGGGAGCCCGCGTTCTCGTTGTCTCTCCTTTGACAAATGGACAAAGTCTTCCACTAAGTAAAATCACAGCTGACCTGGACATTCAAAAGTTCTCTTGCCGTCTGAGAAGTGTTGTAATCCAAATAGCTGCAATCGCTTTCTCTTAAGGAATTGCTGTGTGATTTCCAGAAGTGTCCTGTACATGTAGAAGAAGGAGAAACACGGGCATGTCTGGATGCGTTGCCTCCATCTTTCTAGTTTTTACCTCGGAGTGGAAACAGGTTGTTATGAAGCTGGCTGTGGCGGATTCTTTCTGACGTCACTTCCTGTGTGGGCCGCGGTCTTTCTGGCGTCGGTTTGCAAACAATCGATGAGTCCATGCAAAGCTAAGAGCCGGAGATTCAAGAAATACATAGCAGACTTACCCATGTAAAAACATATTCAAGAAGTGGAACCTTAATTGATGGTTTAGTGTGACTGACACGGGGCCAAGGCTAAATAATTATTTGTTTAAAGGCCTACTAAAACCCACTACTACCGACCACGCAGTCTAATAGTTTATATATCAATGATGAAATATTAACATTGCAACACATGCCAATACGGCCGGTTTAGTTTACTAAATTGGAGTTTTCAATTTTGCGCCGAAAAATCCTGCTGAAACGTCTCGGTATGATGACGCGTGCGCGTGACGTCACGGATTGGAGAGGACATTTTGTTACAGCATCCGTCCCAGCTATTAAGTTGTCTGTTTTCATTGCAAAATTCCACAGTATTCTGGACATCTGTGTTGCTGAATCTTTTGCAATTTGTTTAATGAACAATGGAGACATCAAATAGGAAAGCTGTAGGTGGGAAGCGGTTTACATTCCCGAAAGATGACAGTCAAGCTTTACTATGGAACAGAGATGTCAAGCGAACAGGGTTGGATTGGACCACACACACATAGTACAGTGTATTATCCATCCATCCATCCATCTTCTTCCGCTTATCCGAGGTCGGGTCGCGGGGGCAGCAACCTAAGCAGGGAAGCCCAGACTTCCCTCTCCCCAGCCACTTCGTCTAGCTCTTCCCGGGGGATCCCGACGCGTTCCCAGGCCAGCCGGGAGACATAGTCTTCCCAAAGTGTCCTGGGTCTTCTCCGTGGCCTCCTACCGGTTGGACGTGCCCTAAACACCTCCTTCGGGAGGCGTTCGGGTGGCATCCTGACCAGATGCCCGAACCACCTCATCTGGCTCCTCTCGATGTGGAGGAGCAGCGGCTTTACTTTGAGCTCCTCCTGGATAGAAGAGCTTCTCACCCTATCTCTAAGGGAGAGCCCCGCCACACGGCGAAAGAAACTCATTTCGGCCGCTTGTACTCGTGATCTTATTCTTTCTGTCATGACCCAAAGCTCATGACCATAGGTGAGGATGGGAACGTAGATCGACCGGTAAATTGAGAGCTTTGCCTTCCGGCTCAGCTCCTTATTCACCACAACGGATCGGTACAACGTCCACATTACTGAAGACGCCGCACCGATCCGCCTGTCGATCTCACGATCCACTCTTCCCCCACTCGTGAACAAGACTCCTAAGTACTTGAACTCCTCCCCTTGGGGCAGGGTCTCCTCCCCAACCCGGAGATGTATTATGTGTTATTATGTATTACATTGTATTATGTGTATTAATAAAAAACATTTTACCATTCTGTATTCTGATGCCGATATATGTCGTGTGCTACTCCAGCATCAATATGTCTCCTCCTGACCGTCAGTGTCGGATTCAAAGCGGTATGGCTCTATCCCTTGTTGCAATTGGGCCTGGCCGAGTGTTACTGCCACCCCCACGGCTGCCACGGCGCCTCTCACAGTATCTTCCCTATCTGAATCGCTCCCACTGCCCTCTTTTTATTTTTTATTTTTTCCCTAGTCCTTCACTCTTACTTTCCTCATCCACAAATCTTTCATCCTCGCTCAAATTAATGGGGAAATCGTCGCTTTCTCTGTCCGAATCGCTCTCCCTGCTGGTGGCCATGATTGTAAACTGTGAGGATGTGAAGAGCTCCACAACCCGTGACGTCACACGCCTATCGTCTGCTACTTCCGGTACAGGCAAGGCTTTTTTATCAACACCAAAAGTTGCAAACTTTATCGTCGATGTTCTCTACTAAATCCTTTCAGCAAAAATATGGCAATATCGCAAAATGATCAAGTATGACACATAGAATGGACCTGCTATCCCCGTTTGAATAAGAAAGTCGCATTTCAGGAGGCCTTTAAGGGGTTATCCGGCTTAGTGTCGACATAGCCTAAGTAGGGCTGGGCGATATATCGATATACTCAATATATCGCGTGTTTGTCTCTGTGTGATATAGAAAATGACTATATTGTGATATTCGAGTATACGTTCTCACGCAGTTGCTTTTAGCTCCTGGCATTAAACTGCAGGCGTTTCCCACTCGTTGTCTCTGCTTCTCACAGACAGCAAGCGCAACTTCCTACATAAGTATACGCCCTCGCAGAGCAGAGAGGTAGCAGCATGAGTAACGTTTGCTGTGATGCTAGCGTAGCCGTGCGAGTGGTAATACGAGAGAAAGAAGGTGCGAATCCGGTAACAAATGAGGGAAGAATTAATTCCCAAGAAAAACAGCAGGGGGTCCATCGTCTGGCGGTGGTTTGGCTTAAAGTGGGAATATGTCAAACAGACAACCGTAATTTGTCAATTGTGGGGCAAAAGTGTGGCTACAAAAAGTAGCATTACTGCTAATATGTAGCATCATTTGAAAAGTAATCTGCTAGCTGATGAAAAGTGATTACTCTGCATGTCAACATCTCCATTCGGTGCCACACGCCCACACCATCAAAATACCACGGCAAACAGTTTCACATCAACACCGTATGAAAGAAATAGTCAACAACAAAAGGAGATAATGTCCGCAGGAACCTACCACATAGCGAAAGACGGATACTATTTGATTTCCCATTATGCAGCTCATTTTTATTTGACAGTTATTGAAATATATTGTGTGACATCATGCACAAAAGTGCACTTTATGTGTTTTAAACTATTGTCGTGGCGTTCTGTTCAAAAAGTGCACTTTAATTTAGTGTTGTTTTGATATGTCATCTTAGTGACATCATGCACAAAAGTGCACTAATAGCTTGTTTTAAAATGTCTCTGACAATCTTGCACTTTCTGTTTTGGAAATAGCTATGGGTGTAACGGTACACAAAAATTTCGGTTCGGTACGTACCTTGGTTTAGAGGTCACGGTTCGGTTAATTTTCGGTACAGTAAAAAAACAACAAAATATACATTTTGGGGGTATTTATTTACCAAATTTGTAAACAATGGCTTTATCCTTTTAACATTGGGAACACTAATAATTCTGCCCACGTAATCCACATTAAACTGCCTCAAATTGTTGCTTGGATGAAATAAAATGACAAAACTTTTTTTCTACATATAAAAAGTGCAACATTAAACAGTTTCAAGTCAACTCATCATGCTTAATTTATTACAGCATTTGGGAGGCCTGTAGTTGACTTTTATTATGTAAATGTTATATTTGTATCAACATGTGATAGCAGGGACCCTGCCATTCAAAACTAGTCTGCTACATTACTAATGATTAATGTAACTATTGCTGAAAAATAGTACAATAGCAATAGGAAAGAATATTCATCCCTGAACACCATGGAGTTCATGTAGGCTTAATGATGCACTTACATTATTATATACACTATCAGAGACAGAAACTCTTCATTTAACATAACGTCCTTTTTTGCTGCTTTAACACAGCTCAATCAACACTGTCCGTAACACGCAAGCACGCACACACACACACACACACACACACACACACACACACACAGACATCGCAAAATGAGCTAACGTTACGCTAAAAGCTAATTAGCCTTCACCTCAAGCCAGGACTGCGAGTGAGCTGAGCTGCAGTTAGTTTCTAGAACGTCAATGGGCTCATAGTGATGATACTAGTGATGATACTTTATTATCATTTGCGGAGAGTATGTTGCCTTATGCTCACCTGTTAAACACCAATCTGCTCGACGCTGAAGCGCTGACTTCATGCGCTGTGAATACGCACTGCTGATTGGTTGTTACCGCTATAGTTGTAACCAATCAGATGGTTTTGTGGGCGGGACAAGGCTGGATGCTGTGTCGGAGACAGAGGCAGAAAGCAAAGCAGCTTGTTAAGACTTTAGCTTAGGCAGCCACTTCATATGTTCGTGTGGAAACTCGTTCGGTACTCCTCCGCACCCAACCGAAACCCCAGTACCGAAATGGTTCAATACAAATACACATACCGTTACACCCCTGGAAATGACATAAATGTTTGTGGCACTGCTTAATAAGTGTTTGATGAATACAGTTTTGGTCAATTGACTTAGTTGTGATTTCCCTCTCTGCATGAAAGTTTAAAAGGAGCATATATTAATGCAGTATGAACAACAATGTTTTAATGTAGACAGAATCATCATACTACTGTGATTATATGCATTAAGTGATAATTCAAGGCTAAGGCAAAATATCGAGATATATATTGTGTATCGCGATATGGCCTAAAAATTTTGAGATATCAAAAAAAGGCCATATCGCCCAGCCCTATGCCTAAGGTTAAATTTCTCCTCTTTTGTCGAGAAGAATTGTTGCACATTCTTTTCGAGCAGGTTGTAGTTTGCTTTGTGCATTATTTTTGCTGTTTGCCAATGCACCAAATTAATTAATGTCAATAATTTGGATTTACTAAATGCAATGTTTGTATGTTCTCTGTGTCCAACATTGTGATTTGTTCCGTCTGATTTTTTTTTTTTAACTTAAAAGTTCCGAGTGAAACAAAGGTCATTTTAAACTAGTTTTTTGCATGGAGGGAAATTCGTTTTGTGCGTTGATATAATTCTTTTGCTGTTGCATGACTTCATTTGTTCAGGTTCACCTTGACAAATTTGTGTGCTCTCGTCTCCCAGATCGAGAACAGCAAGAAAATCACGCCCGATTGACGTGCATGTCGACGGCTGGTAGAAACACATATATTTAACCAGAAAGCACTCCCGGTAGAGCACAGACCTCCTTGGTACGCATTCAAAAATACACACCCACTGAATATGCATGAACGTTGGGATTCATGCAATATTCACAGTTATAGCTGGACGTACAGTACGAGGTGTGCTCAGACACCTATTTTTAAGATTAATTTCTCTTCCAACAATACACATTATTAATCCAGAATGTTAATAAACCTCTAAGCTGAATATTTAACCCTGGTTACCCTTTGATAAACCTCTTTTTATTCTCAGCTCCTGAAACCCGTCGCTCTCATAAACGTTTAATGAAAATTAATTTTTTTTTTTAGAGAAATACATGTTTGTTTTTATGCCCTTTTTTGTCATTAAAGGGGAACATTATCACCAGACCTATGTAAGCGTCAATATATACCTTGATGTTGCAGAAAAAACGACCATATGTTTTTTTAACCGATTTCCGAACGCTAAAAGGGTGAATTTGGTGATTGACACGCCTTTCAATTGTTCGCTGTCGGAACAATGACCTTTCACCCGTGACGTCACAACGGGAAGCAATCCGCCATTTTCTCAAACACATTACACACACCAAGTCAAATCAGCTCTGTTATTTTCCGTTTTTTCGACTATTTTCCGTACCTTGGAGACATCATGCCTCGTCGGTGTGTTGTCGGAGGGTGTAACAACACGATCAGGGACAGATTCAAGTTGACTTGCGTGGAGTGTGCTAATCAGACATATCAATGGTCACGGCATGCTAATCGATGCTAACATGCTAGGTGTATGTACATATTGCATCATTATGCCTCATTTGTAGCTATATTTGCATCCAGCCTTTCCCTCCACCCACATTTAATGCCAAACAAACACATACCGATCGACGGATTCATGTTGCACCAGTGGTCAAAAGATGCGAAAGTCCCTCGTTTGTTCTGCACACTTTACCGACGATAGCGATGCTACGACAGAGATGCTAATATACATCGGCTTTTTTCTTGATATGCTACTGCTTAGAATTAACAATTTTACATGGCGTTTTCAACACCACCAAATTTGTTAATGAAAACTACAACTAAGATGCACATTCCAATGATTGATTGATTGATTGATTGATTGAAACTTTTATTAGTAGATTGCACAGTACAGTACATATTCCGTACAATTGACCACTAAATGGTAACACCCGAATAAGTTTTCCAACTTGTCCACGTTACAGCCTGTGCGTGGTCAATACAACACTTACATTATTAACACTTTCTAGGGCGCAACACACAGCAAAGTCTGAACCGACCAAAACACAGAAGCTAAAAACAAGCAGTGTCATGTGGTGTTGGGAAGAGAAGAGTTTTGTTTCCCTCCACAAAGTACATTTGAAGTTGTGGAAGGTAGATCACCTCGACTTTGTCATCAGATAATAGCTGGCCTGCTGAAAAAGGGTGGGGACCCCTAACCTACACACTACTCAATCAATCAATCAATCAATCAATGTTTATTTATATAGCCCCAAATCACAAATGTCTCAAAGGACTGCACAAATCATTACGACTACAACATCCTCGGAAGAACCCATCTAATGTCTTGGACCTGAAGCTGTTTTGCAAACTCAAGTTACAACTTTCAAGGGATGCTCAAACGTGTGACAATCAAACAAGATATAGCACCTGGACAGCAGAATCAGCTACTTTTTAAAATATGAGATTGTACTATCAGAAGCAAATAATATGTACAAACACACACAAAAGTAACTAAAATTGGTACAGTTTAGTACCGGTATCGATACGTTTCGAATGGGAACGGTACCCATCCCAAGTGATGCGCGAAACCTAATGAATTATTGTGGCCAAAAACCACTCTACTTCAAATAAAAAGACAGCATACATCTATTCCAGACGGTTAATAATAAATAGGTTATTGATTTTCATACCGACTAATATTCTGTTTGAGTAATTTTACTGGATTCTACTTTTTCTAACATTACACAATTTTTGTGTTCCCCTTTATTTAGAAAAGCACCGAAAAGTATCTAAATAATTTTGCTACCCGATACCAAAATATTGGTATGGGGACATCACTAATCGGAAGTGTGAAAAAGTTATATCTAGTGTGGATGCCCAAAAAAAAAAAAGTCGATATTTGAATGAATCGCGATTCTTAATCTTACCAATACTTAATCGAACCAAAAAAATCCCTAAAAAAATCTGTCCTGTCCAGCCACTTTATATAGCTCGGTATAGCTCGTTTGGTAGAGTGGACGTGCCAGCAACTTGAGGGTTCCGGGTTCGATCCCCTATTCCACCACCATCGTCGTCACTGCCGTTGTGTCCTTGGGCAATGTCAGGGTTATTTGTTGACGAACCCCAAGATGCAGAGATGGAGGCAGGCACGGAGTGAGAAAACATGATTTAATAAAGATACTAATGTCAGGCTTTCCCCTGACAGTTTGTCTTTGTTTTAGTTTTTTCCTCTGCATTTGTCTTTGTTTCCTCTGTGTTTAGTATCTCCTGTCTTTAGTTCCTGTCAAATGCTCTTATTTTGGTTCAGCTTCCTGTTTGTCTCCCTGTGTGCTGTTGTCACCTCATCTCCGGCTGATTGGCACCTGGCCACCACACCTGTAGTCAATCAGCCCGCTCCTATTTGTACCCACTTTGTCTTCCAGTCAGTGCTGGATCATTGTCGTTGCCACATGTCTCTCATGTCGTTGCTGTCGTGTCAATGTCATTTTCTACTTGTCATTCTTACTGGTCGTGTGAATGCAGCGTAGCGGTAAGCTATATTTGAGAGATGTTTTGTAGCTTATTGTTTTTTGTTCCCTGCTTCCGATTAGTTTATTCATAGCCCTTAGTTTGTTATATCCGCCCATGTGCGTGCTTTTTGTTTGTACCCTTTTGGTTTTGTTTTTGTCTTAGTATTTAATTAAATATGTTTTCACATTCCATGCCTGCCTCCATCTCTGCATCTTGGGGTTCAACAACAATTAACTCTGACAACTAAGACAAAATCAAACAAAAGGGTACTAACACAAAGCGCGCACGAGGCGGATAACACACTAAGGGTCTTTAGCATAGAAGCTAGCAAGAAACAAATAAGGGCCTAGCGGGTTGCAAACAGGAAAACAGAAGTCGTTACTTGTAGAGTGAAAACAAAACAGAAGCAGGGAACAAAAGACAGTAAGTTACAACCAAACGAATGTAGCTTACCGCTACGCTGCAATAAAACGACACGACAGCAACGACAGGAGAGACATGTGGCAACGACAATGATCCAGCACTGACTGGAAGACAAAGTGGGTACAAATAGGAGCGGGCTGATTGACTACAGGTGTGGCCAGGTGCCAATCAGCCGCAGATGAGGTGACAACAGCACACAGGGAGACAAACAGGAAGCTGAACCAAAATAAGAGCACTTGACAGGAACTAAAGACAGGAGATACTAAACACAGAGGAAACAAAGACAAATGCAGAGGAAAAAACTAAAACATAGACAAACTGTCAGGGGAAAGCCTGACAGGCAAGACACTTTGCCCACCTGCTCCCGGTGCCACCCACACTGGTTTAAATGTAATTTAGATATTGGGTTTCACTATGTAATTGCGCTTTGAGTCATGAGAGAAAAGCACTGTATAAATATAATTCCATCCATCCATCCATCCACTTCTACCTCCTATTCCCTTTCGGGGTCGCGGGGGGCGCTGGCGCCTTTCTCAGCTACAATCGGGCGGAAGGCGGGGTACACCCTGGACAAGTCGCTATCTCATCACAGGGCCAACACAGATAGACAGACAACATTCACACTCACATTCACACACTAGGGCCAATTTAGTGTTGCCAATCAACCTATCCCCAGGTGCATGTCTCTAAATATAATTCACTTCACATTAAATGTTTAGGTAGATATTAATCAAACAAAACCAGTTTCTTTCGAAGTAATAAAGAAATGTATAATCTGTTTATCTGATTTACAGAGGAATGTAGTTAATCATAGAACTGGCACCCAATGTTACTAAAAAGTATTACCGCATGTAATATGCGCCTGCCTTGAATTACTGCCGGGTCTTCGCAAAATAATTAGCGCATGCTTACTATTACCGCCAGGTCAAATTTGTGACGTCACGAGTGACACTTCCCCTGTCATCATTTTCAACATGGAGGAGGCTTATTTCAACTATATGAAATCGCATAAAGGGAACAAGATTGAGAGCTATTCAGTAGGATTTAAGGTCCAAGCTATTGAATACCTGTATGCTAAAAAGAACAGTAAGCAGCTATGTTTTATTAATATACCGGTACCACCTGTGGAGCCCACGGTCCGACAGACAGGCAGGGCACGCTAGCTGTAGCAGCCGTGCGAGCGGAAGAGCGACCCGGACTGAGGTTTTATTGAAAAATAAACAAAAGTCAAACTGCTCAAGCCATGTCCTTTCTTGGTGGTCCTGGGATAAAGAGATCACCCACGGAGCAGAACGAGAGGGGAAGTCGCCCACACCTGAGCTAGCGGTCTGATAGCAGTTCTCTGAGAGACGTTTTAAAACTGAAGAAAGATAAGGAATACTTTTATAAACAAGTTATCGATGCTTTTGATCAGAAGGAGCTGGCATGGATTTCATTTATAAGTAAAGGTAAGACCATTTTTCATTTATTTTTTATTTACCGGTAGCCTTTATAACCAGGTAATAATCCCATTGAGATCAAATATCTCTTTTCCAAGGGAGACCTGGCCAAGAGGGCAGCAGCAAGGTTACATTAAAAACAGTAAACAACACATAAAACATCACATTTACAACATTAAAACTTGCTCATATGACACATGTGCATACAGACAAGGTAGACTGCAATCCTTTCACAGAAGCTTTAAACTCATTTAATGTAACAAGGGTTTGAAGTTGAATATTCGGTTGTAGGTTATTCCAAGCCTTCGGTGCTAAAAATAATAACCATAATAACGTTTTTTTTTAATTAAATGTGCTTTTTTTCATGATGGTATCCTTACATCACACTCAATTTTTTACTGCATGCCATTGGTAAGCGCAGGGGTGAGAAGAGGTTTTAAAATTATTAGCGCCTGTTTACTTTTACCGCATGCCTTGAATAAGCGCAGGAGTGAGAATAGATTTTAAATTAATTAGCGCCCCGGCGGCTATTCAAGGAAATACGGTAATTGTGAATCAAAAATGTATTCTGAACGGAATTGTTACCCTCAAGAATCGAATCCTAGTCTCGAGACACTTTTACTTTCATACTGAGCAAGATCTAAAGATGAAAAAGAATCACATCAGAAAAATACAAGTGAAAATATTCATCAAAATAATAAAATACTCGCTGTGGATTCTAACCGGCTTATCAAAACGAATCCAGCTTGTGAAGACACACGTGAAGAAAGGCGAGGGCAACTGTACGACACCTTGAAACGTGTCAGGAAAGGCGGTAGGACGGGACCGGGCGGGAGGAGGACTCCGGGGAGCGTTAGTTGGAACGTCTCATTTCTGAGAGCAAAGTAAGCCTCTCTCATCCCCGCTTTGGAGATGTGAATTCACGCCTCTGCAGCTTCATCGTTCTTGCTGAGAACTCCCAAATTGATCATAATCCGACAGAAAACCCAAGTCTGAGGAGACGGGATATTAATTCATACGGTAAAGTTACTCGGAAGGAAATGAACGCCGTTGCCTGCCTTGTATCGGCAATAATGGTCTCACGAAAACTACCAAAAACTGTACAGTAATTGCACTCCTCCACCTGAGTCTTATCATGTTGTGATCAAACTTTGATCAAACTTTATTTATAAAGCTTTTATCTTATTGAGACCTCTTTAGGAACACCCTTTCTCGATTTATAAATATTTGTATATACAACATTAAAGGCCGGATAACACAACGTCAAATATTTCCAAAAACAATTTGAAATGTGGACTCGTCATACCACAGAACACTTTTCCACTCTGCATCAGTCCATCTTAGATGATCTCGGGCTCAGAGAAGCCGGCAGCGTTTCTGGATGTTGTTGATAAATGGCTTTCGCTTTGCATAGTAGAGCTTTAAAGGCCTACTGAAACCCACTACTACCCGCCACGCAGTCTGATAGTTTATATATCAATGATGAAATATTAACATTGCAACACATGCCAATACGGCCTTTTTAGTTTACTAAATTGCAATTTTTAATTTCCCGCAAAGTGTCCTGTTGAAAACGTCGTGGAATGATGACGTGTACGCGTGATGTCACGGACTGTTAGGAAATATGAGCGCTGCACATACACACCGCTAAAAGTCGTCTGCTTTAACCGCATAATTACACAGTATTTTGGACATCTGTGTCGCTGAAATTTTTGCAATTTGTTCAATTAATAATGGAGAAGTCAAAGTAGAAAGAGGGAGGTGGGAAGCTTTAGCCTTTAGCCACACGAACACACGGTGATTCCTTGTTTAAAATTCCCAGAGGTGAAACTTTACTATGGATCAGAGCGGTCAAGCGAACATGGATCACGACCAAATGTCAACCAGCAGTTTTCGGTCAGAAAATTGTGGTAAAAAGTCGGCACTTACCGGAGATCAGCTGAGCTTGTGCCATCCGTACAGCTGCCGTCGACTTCCATCAGACACTGGCCTTAAGACAGCCGTGGACACACCCCTCCGACTATTAGGTACTATTTAATCTAACAAAAACACTAGCAACACAATAGAAAGATAAGGGATTTCCCAGAATTATCCTAGTAAATGTGTATAAAAACATCTGAATCCGTCCCAATGCAATCTCGTTTTTTTTTTTAACTTGATTTTTTTTTTTCTAGTTCGTCGCCATCAATATCCTCAAACACGAATCTTTCATCCTTGCTCAAATTAATGGGGAAATCGTCATTTTCTCGGTCCAAATAGCTCTTTTTGTTGGAGGCTCCGATTATAAACAATGTGAGGATGTGAGGAGCCATCAACGGGTGACGTCATCGTCTGCGACTTCCGGTACAGGCAAGGCTTTTCTGTTAGCGACCAAAAGTTGCAAACTTTATCATCGATGTTCTCTACTAAATCCTTTCAGCAAAAATATGGCAATATTGCGAAATGATCAAGTATGACACATAAAATGGACCTGCTATCCCCGTTTGAATAAGAAAATCTCATTTCAGTAGGCCTTTAATAAGATATACCTACTATGCAAACATAAAAAATGTCAGCTTATAGGTAATTTTTTGTTTGTAATTGTTTTTTAATCATCATTATTTACTTCAAGTTATTACATTATGTCTCTATATACTGTACATATTTATTTATACATTTTTTGGGCCAAAAGGGGCACATTTCAACTCCTCATACACACTTGTTATTTCATATGTTGATCAGAGGGGAAGCACTTGTAAAACAGAAACAAAGTCAATTTGAAAAATCTCTCCTTTTTGTGACCACCATGGGTGCAAATGAGACATTCTCTATTAGATGCAATGGTTTTCCGTATTGGGACCACGATTTATGTCCTAACTTGTTCACCGGTCCTCATATGGAAGGTACTTTTCCTTGTTGATGTCTCAAGAAAGGTAGCAATATAAGAACACGCACGCACGCACGCACACACACACACACACATACACACACACACACACACACACACACATACACACACACACACACACACACACACACATACGTACTTCTTACCTTCTTGAGACCTTCAAAAAAGTACTACCTCTTTAGGACCACCTTTCTAGATGTATAAAGATTTGTATATACAACATTAATAATATATACATACTATGCAAATATAAAAAAGGTAAGCTTTTAGTTATTATTTTTATTTTTTAATCTTCATGATCTACTATAAGTTATTACTGTATGTCTCTATATACATATTTATTTATTTTTTTAAATATCTTTTAGCCAAAATGGGCGCATTACAATTTCTTACACACACTTGTTATTTCATATGTTGACCAGAGGGGGGAGCACTTTTAGAACCGACACACAGTCAATTTCAATCAATCAATGTTTACTTATATAGCCAATTTGAAAAATATCTCCTTTTTGGGGCTGCCCTTATTTTGATAGATTTCACCAAATAAGACATTCTCCATTAAATGCAATGGTTTTCCGTATTGGGGCCATGATTTATGTCCTAACTTGTTCACCGGTCCTCATATGAGAGGTACTTTTCCTTGTTGATGTCTCAAGAAAGGAAGCAATATAAGCAAGCACGCACACACACTCTTGTATTTCTTACCTTCTTGAGACCTCCGAAAATGTACTACCCTTTCTAGATGTATAAAGATTTGTCTATACAACATATCATAATAATATACATACATAATATGCAAATAAAAAAAAGGTAAGCTTTTAATTTTTTTATTTTTACTTTTAGTTTTGTAATTGGTTTTTAATCTTCATTATTTACTTCAAGTTATTACTGTATGTCTCTATATACATTTTTATTTTATTTTTTAAATACATTTTGGCCAAAAGGAGCTCATTACAATTTCTTACACACACGTTATTTCATATGTTGACCAGAGGGGGAGCACTTATAAAACCGACACACAGTCAATTTGAAAAATTCCTCCTTTTTGGGGCTGCAGTAATTTTGATAGATTTCTTCAAATAAGACATTCTCTATTAGATGCAATGGTTTTCCGTATTTGGACCATGATTTATGTCCAAACTTGTTCACCGGTCCTCATATGGACGATACGTTTCCTTGTTGATGTCTCAAGAAGGGAAAACATACAAGAACATGCATTAACATGTGTAGCTAGCTTGGCTTTCTAATGTAAGACAACAGTGCCTCTGACCTGTGACAAAACCAAAAAATATTTTTAGGAAAAAATACTTTTATTTGAATCAGTGCCTACTAGGGTTGTACGGTTTACCGGTACTAGTGTAGTATTGCGGTACTAATGAAACAAAAACGGGAATATATTCTTTTTGGAAAGTACCGGTTCCCCCTTTTATTTTATTTTATTTTTTTTTTATAACGGGCATGACAACATGTCGTCACGTCATGACATTGCTGGTTTTGCGAGCAGGGGAGCATGTTCGGCAGTGCTCAATCACGGAGTACTTACAAGCAGACACAGTGTGTAGACAGAAAAGGGAGAACGGATGCATTTTGGCCTAAAAACTAAAGATAAATGTGAAGTTATAACACTGAAACGCCCTCAGGAAGAGTTGTTTTAAGACATAGCAACCTAGCTAGCTAGCTAGCCGCTAACATCCTTCCAGTCGGCAGTGTTGTAGCTACTTCTAAATTATTAATCCTTGCCTCCATGGCGACAAATAAAGTACGTTTTTTTACAAGTATCATCCCTGCAGGATGTGGAATAACTAAACATGATACGATAGCTCATCGGCATCCCCGCTAAAAAAAGACAGTGCTTCTGAATGTAAATAAACGCCATGGGTGGATCTACACCTAACATCAACTGTAATGATACCAAGTACAAGAACGTATCTAGTCGATACTACTATGATTACATCAATATTTTCTTTAAAATGTATATTATGTTTATAAACTCAGGAACTATGTCCCTGGACACATGAGGACTTTGAATATGACCAATGTATGATCCTGTAACGACTTGGTATCGGATCGATGCTTACATTTGTGGTATCATCCAAAACTAATGTAAAGTATCAAAAAACAGACGAATGAGTGTTTATTACATTTCAACAGAAGTGTAGATAGAACATGTTAAAAGAGAAAGTAAGACGATGTTAGCAGTAAATGAACAAGTAAATTAATAATCCGTTTTTACAGCTTGTCCCTCATAATTTTGACAAAATGATAGAATAGAAAATGACACAATATGTTACTGCATACGTCAGCAGCTAAATTAGGAGCCTTTGTTTCTTTACTTACTAATAAAAGACAAGTTGTCTTGTATGTTCACTATTTTATTTAAGGACAAACTTGCAATAAGAAACATATGTTTAATGTACCCTAAGATTTTTTTTTTTTTTAAATAAAGCCAATAATGCCATTTGTTTGTGGTCCCTTTAATTAGGAAAATAAATACCTTTTGGTAGCGGTACCAAAATAATGGTATCGGGACTACCTTAGTGTCTACTGTGTTTGGCAATTGACGACCAAGTTGTATAATTGTTTAGCACGTTAGCGATGTAGCTCGTAGCGTGGTTTACAGCCTTGAGGCTTTTGTTTACAAGGGACTGAAGCAGCAGCGCAGTAGACTTGACAACATGATATAGAATAGAAAAGCATTTTATCGTCACGATACACACAAGACTTACGGTCATTTGAAAAGAGCGCTGCACATCATAACACCAGCTACAGGTCCGACGTTAAAAATCGTATTTTGCCATGGTCTGATTTAGGATGTGGTGTTGCGGTGAAAGTCACTCACAATAGATGGATGGTGGTGCTCACCGATGTCCGCAAAGAAAGAAAAGGCCAAAATATGGCTCCTGGAACAGGGACGAGGGCTCTATCGGCGTTGTGAGGAGGGGTTCATTTGTTTCTCACAATTCGACTTCTCAAAACCACTTATTTTCAGAGGGAGCCCAAAAGGGACCTGAAGATAGGTCGGTAAAACCGAATCTTTTCAAAATATTCACCAAAGAACCACAATTACATGTTAAGTAGAACACAAGGATTGGTGCGGCGTCTACAGTAATGCGGACGTTGTACCGATCCATTGTGGTGAAGAAGGAGCTGAGCCGGAAGGCAAAGTTCTCAATTTACCGGTCGATCTACGTTCCCATCCTCACCTATGGTCATGAGCTTTGGGTCATGACCGAAAGGATAAGATCACGGGTACAAGCGGCCAAAATGAGTTTCCTCCGCCGTGTGGGGGGGCTCTCCCTTAGAGATAGGGTGAGAAGCTCTGCCATCCGGGAGGAACTCAAAGTAAAGCCGCTGCTCCTCCACATCGAGAGGAGCCAGATGAGGTGGTCCGGGTATCTGGTCAGGATGCCACCCGAACGCCTCCCTAGGGAGGTGTTTAGGGCACGTCCAACCGGTAGGAGGCCACGGGGAAGACCCAGGACACGTTGGGAAGACTATGTCTCCCGGCTGGCCTGGGAACGCCTCGGGATCCCCCGGGAAGAGCTGGACGAAGTGGCTGGGGAGAGGGAAGTCTGGGTTTCCCTGCTTAGGCTATTGCCCCCGCGACCCGACCTCGGATAAGCGGAAGATGATGGATGGATAGAACACAAGGAAGTGTTTTAAATGTAGGAAAAAAATCATAATATACAGTGGGGCAAAAAGTATTTAGTCAGCCACCGATTGTGCAAGTTCTCCCACTTAAAATGATTACAGAGGTCTGTGATTTTCATCATAAGTACACTTCAACTGTGAGAGACAGAATGTGAAAAAAAAAAAATCCAGGAATTCACATTGTAGGAATTTTAAAGAATTTATTTGGGTGGGCGGGGCGGGCCGGGGGGTTGAGGTTAAGGGGGGAGGAGTGTATTTATAGCTAGAATTCACTGAAATTCAAATATTTATTATGTGTGTGTGTACATATATATATATATATATATATATATATATATATATATATATATATATATATATATATAAATAGAAAAAAGATAAATACTTGAATTTCAGTGTTCATTTATTTACACATATACACACACATAACACTCTTACTCATTGTTGTATTTGAAAGTGCAATGCTTAGCAGCCAGTAGCAGACCCTCTGAAGGAGCCTAGGTATGGGCAGCATCTGTGACATTTAATTTGCAGGAAAGGAGTGAGTTTAGGGTTGAATTGTCCATCCTCGTTTTATTCTCTGTCACAATTTATTGGGGGGACATTACTACTTGCCGTAGTTTTGAAACAATGCATGATGGGTATGCGGATGTTGTGTGTCAGTGTATTAAGTTGCTCCTTGCCTGCCTACTTTATGGGTTGTGGATAAACCTATGGATAACAGATAAAAATGTAATAGTCTCCTTCTTGTTGTATGTGCAGTTGCACACTGAGCTCCAAAAGCCGTAGATGTTTTAACGTGACTGGGCCGGCACGCTGTTTATATGGAGGAAAAGCGGACGTGGCGACAGGCTGTCCTCACTCAGGTCCGGCTGGAAATCGGGAGAAATTTGGGAGAATGGTTGTCCTGGGAGATTTTCGGGAGAGGCACTGAACTTCCTGGGTCTCCCAGAAAATTCGTGAGGGTTGGCAAGTATGCAGTAAACTCGCCATGAAAGCGCTAAAACATACCGGTGTAGTGAGTTTACATTATTCACCCAAGGAACTTTAATCATTAGAGAGTTTATTAGACGTTTTTTCATGGGAAACATTTCCGGTTTTGTTGTTTCCGGATGAGAAGATGCTGCTCTTGATTGAAGTAAAGTCTGAATGTCATTAAAACAGTTAGCTCCATATTTTGACACTTCTTCCACTCCCGTCCTTGCACGCTACACCGCTACAATAAAGATGACGGGGAGAAGACGCTGCCGAAGGTGAGCCACGCAAATAAGAGCGCCCACAAAACGGCGCATCCGGAAGCAGCTTCAAGATGATCTGTAAAACATCATCCATGCGACATTTTGACCAAAGAACCACCATTACATGTTATGTTGACCACAAGGAAGTGTTTTACATTTGGAAAAAAATAATAAAAAATGACTCCTTGAATGGGCCGTATAATCTGGTGCACCTTGTACATGAAAAAATATCGGAAATAGCGCATTCATCGGCAGTGCGCCTTATAATCCCATGGTCCAGAAAACACATGGTTTCGAGAAGTGAACTTTGTTAACTCTATTACAGAAGTTTTAAATCCATGTTTTCCAATACAACTCTTGTATTGGATTTCCTCCGAGCGTGCAAGTGTGCCTCATGACGTTGCAGGTGAAGTCAGGACCCGGTCATAAAATAAAAATAAAAATTGAAAAAAAACTTTTATCATTCCTCGGCCTCTATGCTGCAGTTGGTGGACTGAGCCAGCATCTTTCCTGCTTTCGGGCTTTAGGCGCTTGCACTGCGGATTATTATTGGCGTGGCTTTAAAGTCCCCGGAGTCACGTTGATCTCCTGTCAAGTCAAGCCAGGTAGAGAATAACATCGAATGAGAGTCGCTGTAATCCAACCAGGGATCACTCCAAATGGGATGGGTCACTCCAAAAATAAATATATATATATAAATAAATAAAAATCTCTGTTTTGTATTGACAGGGATTGACCCCGATGTCTTTGGTCATCATCGGATTTAGACGACTTTCAATGACTGCTCTCGCCGCCCAGCAGCAATTGTCCCTTTTTTTTTATTATGGCAAACAACCCGTCATGTCGTCCAGTCGCAGCTGCGACAGAGGTCACACAAAGCCTTTGACGAAACCACAAGGTGACCAACTACAGAAGTGTTAGGATTAAATAAACTCTGCTTCTCCATGCTTCTTTTCAGACGTGTTGAAGTGGGCAAGTGTAAAATCCATCACAATAAAGACGTGCGGCCCTGCGATGAGGTGGCGACTTGTCCAGGGTGTACGATGCCTCCCGCCGAAATGCAGCTGAGATAGGCTCTAGCACCGAACGGGACAAGCAGTAGAAAATGGATGGGATGGATGGATAAAGTTGTGCAACTTACCGGTTAATCGCCTGGTTTTTGTATCCACCCTTGGTAGCAAAGATAAACAGGGAAACCGGCGAACATGTCACCGCTGCTAGTGCAAGCTAAATTAAACAAAAAAAACAAGAGGTAGCATTCTACCCCTGAAAGCGCTAGCTAAGTTAAACAAGAAAACAAGAGGTAGCATGGTACCCCTGCTAGCACAAGCTAAAGTAACCAAAACAACAAGAAGTAGCATGGTACCCCTGCTAGCGCAAGCTAAATTAAACAAGAAAACAAGAAGTAGTATGTTACCCCTGATAGCACAAGCTAAATTAAAGAAAAAAAACAACAGGTAGCATGTCACCTCTAATAGCACCAGCTAAATTACACAAAAAAACAAGAAGTAGCATGTTACCCCTGAAAGCGTTAGCTAAGTTAAACAAGTAAACAAGAGGTAGCATGGTAACCCTGCTAGCACGAGCTAAATTAACCAAAACAACAAGAGGTAGTATGGTACCTCTGCTAGCGCAAGCTAAATTAAACAAGAAAACAAGAAGTAGTATGTTACCCCTGATAGCAGAAGCTAAATTAAACAAAAAAAACAAGAGGTAGCATGTTACCCCTGCTAGCGCGAGCTAAATCAAACAAAAAACAAGAGGTAGCATGCTACCCCTGCTAGCGTGAGCTAAATTAAACAAGAAAACAAGACGTAGCATGCTACCCCTGCTAGTGTGAGCTAAATTAAACAAAAAAACAAGAGGTAGCATGTTACCCCTGATAGCACGAGCTGAATTAAACAAAAAAACAAGAGGTAGCATGTTACTACCCCTGATAGCAGAAGCTAAATCAAACAAAAAAAAACAAGAGGTAGCATGCTACCCTTGCTAGCGTGAGCTGAACTGCTAGGGTGAGCTAAATTAAACAAAAAAATAAGAAGTAGCATGTTACCCATGATAGCACAAGCTAAATTAATACAAAAAAATAAGAGGTAGCATGTTACCCCTGATAGCGCGAGCTAAATTAAACGAAAAAAAAAACAAGAGTAGTATGTTACTCATGCTACTGCTAGTTAAAAAAAAACCCATCTTTTTAAAAAGCCTTTTTATAGACAAGCATGCTGGTTCTAGCTATTGGGCTGTTTCTAGTTTTATATTTTATTTATTTTAATTATCTTTTCACTATTATTATTATTATTTTTTTTTTCACTGTGGCAATTTGAGGTTGTTTGCTCAATGTAAAATGCTTTTTTTTTTTTTTTTTTTTACAAATAAAATCTATTATTATTATTATTATTAAATTAAACAAGGAAACAAAATAACATGCAGTCTCAGCTGTTGAATTAATTAACGTGGACCCCGACTTAAAAAAGTTGAAAACCTATTGAGGTGTTACCATTTAGAGGTCAATTGTACAGAATATGTACTGTACTGTGCAATATACTAATAACAGTTTCAATCAATCAAATCAATGCTAGCTACATTTAAAAAGTAAAAAAATCATAACATGTGGCACATACATACGGCAGATCTGGAGCAGACGTAGCATAGATTAAAGGTAAATCAATAGCTAGTAAAGGTTTTTTTATGCAACTCGCAACGTTATTCCGGAGAATTTAGCTGGCGCCAAGGCGGATAAATGTTTTACTGATGCTGTTTGACAAAATGTGCTCAACATTGAACCCAGGGGGATGAAGTCGGGGATTATACAGCTGGTAGTGACTGAATGGCCAGCATTAGTTGAACAGTGTTGGTGCAAATTTGCGGTGCGAGAATGGAGAGGCTTCTAAAGTGTGGAAAACAGTCATGAGGAGTTATTTCATCAGCAGTGAAGCTCAAGTAATTCAAGGCAACATCAACATTTCAAAAGGAAAAAAATTCTCACGGAGCAATCTTTTAAGTCCATCTCGTTTTTCAGAGTCAATTCCAGCGATTGAAGTTGTTATGTCGGTGTTAACTTTTCCAAATAATTCCTTTTAGTGTGAGTTTCCCTGGCAATGTATGTTCATAGAAACATTAATCAATGGAATATGCAGAAATCAATCAATTTAGTGACAGTGGTTTTCTGAAGTGTTCCTGAGCCCATGCGGTGATATCCTTTAGAGATTGATGTCGTTTTTTGATACAGTGCCGTCTGAGGGATCAAAGGTCACGGTCATTCAATGTTGGTTTCCGGCCATGCCGGTTATGTGGAGTGATTTCTCCAGATTCTCTGAACCTTTTGATGATATTATGGACCGTAGATGTTGAAATCCCTACATTTCTTGCAATTGCACTTTAAGAAACTTTGTTCTTAAACTGTGTGACTATTTGCTCAGGCAGTTGTGGACAAAGGGGTGTACCTCGCCCCATCCTTTCTTGTGAAAGACTGAGCATTTTTTGGGAAGCTGTTTTTATACCCAATCATGGCACCCACCTGTTCCCAATTAGCCTGCACATCTGTGGGATGAGCATTCCTCAACTTTATCAGTATTTATTGCCACCTTTCCCAACTTCTTTGTCACATGTTGCTGGCATCAAATTCTAAAGTTAATGATTATTCGCAAAAAAAAAAAAGTTCATCAGTTTGAACATCAAATATGTTGTCTTTGTAGCATATTCAACTGAATATGGGTTGAAAATGATTTGGAAATCATTGTATTCCGTTTATATTTACATCTAACACAATTTCCCAACTCATATGGAAACAGGGTTTGTATAAAGTAGTGTAAAGTTTTTACTTCTATCTGTCAGTAAACCATACTTGCCAACCTTGAGACTTCCAAATTCGGGAGATTTCGGGGTTTTGAGGTGGTCGGGGTGGGCTGGGCGGTCCGGGGGTTAGGGTTAAGGGGGGAGGAGTATATTCATAGGTAGAATTCACTGAAATTCAAGTATTTGTTTATACGGCAGGCTAGCAGCGACCTGGCTAGGACAACATGCAAAAGCCAGAGCTGGAAGAGCCTTCTGCCTCGTTAACATCTCCCATTTAGGAACACTTTGGCTGCGCGGTGCAATACAATAATGGAGGCAAAGGTTTGCCGACATTGTTCAGCAGCAGTAGGGTAAGCTTCTGCCAACACGTCAAACATGCTAACTCCTTTGAAGCGTCACAAACCGCATTCAAGCAGCCTCTCCTCGGCGATTTAGGCTGGGCCGAAGCAATAACAAATGATTTTATAGCAGCAGATTTAATACCATCCATCCATCCTTTTCTACCGCTTGTCCCGGGGTCGCAGGGGGTTGCTGTATTGCAATAAAAACTAGATTTTGACCCACTTCTATGGTGGAATAAGCCCATATCTCCTCTTACTGCTAAGTTAGCCAGGCTGAGGGAGGTGGGGGGGTTGATGAACATCGACCCCGACTTAAACAAGTAGAAAAACTTATTGGGGTGTTTGCATTCAGTGGCCAATTGTACGGAATATGTACTGTACTGTGCAATCTACTAATACAAGTCTCAATCAATGAGTCTAAAAAAGCACTTTATATGAAGAAAGGTTTTGTTAAGAAACCATTCTGTGCCATATCTTATTTAGTTTTTATTTTATATATGTTGACCACATTAACCCTGGCAATGGACCCTCTGTGTACATGTATGTTATGCCATTGTTTAAAAATTTGGTAAATAAATAACCAAAAAAATGTATCTTTTGTTACTTTCTTACTGTACCAAAAATTAACCGAACCGTGACCTCTTAACCGAGGTACGTACCGAACCGAATCACCCTTATTTGAGATATGTAATTGTACTTACATTTCAGTTTTTGCAGTGCAGTCGTGCACAAGGGACGGAGGGGACGGCGACTCCTGTCGACACGCATCTAACCCACTAGACCAGTGGTTCTCAACCTTTTTTCAGTGATGTACCCACTGTGAACATTTTTTTTAATTCAAGTACCCCCTAATCAGAGCAAAGCATTTTTGGTTGAAAAAAAAAAGATAAAGAAGTTCTTTATCTCAACAGTTTCTGGGGCGGTATGGCTCGGTTGGTAGAGTGGCCGTGCCAGCAACTCGAGGGTTGCAGGTTCGATCCCCGCTTCTGCCATCCTAGTCACTGCCGTTGTGTCCTTGGGCAAGACACTTTACCCACCTGCTCCCAGTGTCACCCACACTGGTTTTAAAATGTTACTTAGATATTGGGTTTCACAATATAAAGCGCTTTAAATCACTTTGAGAAAAGCGCTATATAAATATAATTCACTTCACTTCACTATACCAGTGCAAAATATTGCTCATTTGTAGTGGTCTTTCTTGAACTATTTGAAAAAAAATATATAAAAATAACTAAAAACTTGTTGACAAATAAACAAGTGGTTCAATTATAAATAAAGATTTCTACACGTAGAAGTAATCATCAACTTAAAGTGCCCTCTTTGGGGATTGTAATAGAGATCCATCTGGATTCATGAACTTGATTCAAAACATTTCTTCACAAAAAAATAAAACTTTAAAATCAATATTTATGGGACATATCCACAAAAAAATCTAACTGTCAACACTGAATATTGCATTGTTGCATTTCTTTTTACAGTTTATGAACTTACATTCATATTTTGTTGAAGTATTATTCAATAAATATATTTATAAAGGATTTTTGAGTTGTTGCTATTTTTAGACTATTTAAAAAAAATCTTACGTACCCCTTGGCATACCTTCAAGTACCCCCAGGGGTACACGTATCCCCATTTGAGAACCACTGGTATAAGGTAAGACATATTATCTGGCGTTCTGGTTCACAATATTATGCAAAAGCAACTTTTGTTACTTTCTGGTACCTGCTGATCTGTATTTGGGATTGGAATAAATCCTGAAAAATTTTGCTTTTCCGCCATTGTAGTCTGTGGTGACGCCGTAGTCGATAAGCTTCTTTTTTTTTCTATTTTCTTGTTATGGGACATTCATCCTCCGCTGTTGCCATTTCTAATACAAAGTAGTGTAAAGTTCTTACTTATATCTGACAGTAAACTTGCCATGAAAGTGCTAAAACATACCGGTGTAGTGACTTTACATTATTCACCCAAGGAACTTTAGTTATTAGCGATTTCTGGTCTGACGGTTTTTCACGGGACACATTTCTGGCCTTGTTGTTTCCGGACGAGGAGATGCTACTCCGTCATTGATTGAAGTAAAGTCTGAATATCAATAAAACAGTTAGCTCCATCGTTTGACACTTCTTCCACTCCCGTCCTTGCACGCTACACCGCTGCTACAAAGATGATGGGGAGAAGACGCTGTCGAAGGTGAGCCACGTAAATAAGACCACCCACGTAAATAAGACCGCCCACAAAAGGGAGCATCAGAAAGAGGCTCTGTTAAACATAATCTCTGCAACATTTTGACCAAAGAACCACCATTACATGTTATGTAGGCCAGTGCTTTTCAACCATTTTTGAAACAAGGCACATTTTTTTCCATTTAAAAATCCGGAGGCACACCACCAGCAGAAAACGTTAAAAGATGAAACTCCACCAGGTCCTCCTCGTGCCTTATTTTGATTTTGTTGGTGTTTTCCTGTGTGTAGTGCTTTAGTTCTTGTCTTGTGCTGTTATTTTGGTGTTTTCCTGTAGCAGTTTTATGTCTTCCTTTGAGCGCTATTCCCCGCTTCTGATTTGCGTTAGCAAGCAAGGCTATCGAAGTTGTTGCTATTCTTCTTTGTGGAGACATTGTTGATTGCCATGTCATGCACGGATGTACTTTGTGGAGGCCGTCCGTCTCTGCTCCACACGCTGCAAGTTTTTGCTGTCGTCCAGCATTCTGTTTCTGTTTACTTTGTAACCAGTTCAGTTTTACTGTCATTTTACATCTGGCTTAAGCGTTACATATCTTTTTTTTTACCTGGACGCTGTGGTCTGCATATTGGGATCACAGTTCTACAGCCAAGTTCTACACAGCACGGACACTAAGGAACGGCACAGTATTTGCAGATTATAATTATTCATTTGCAAAAAAAATTCTTTTTTGCACCAATTAGGTGAAGTTGCATCATTTCCCACGGCACACCAGACAATATCTTAACGGCGCAGTGGTTAAAAAAGATTGATGTAGACCACAAAGAAGTGTTTTACATTTAGAAAAAAAAATAATGATATAACTCCTTTAATGCGCCCTATAATCCGGTGCGCCTTATATATGAAAAAAGACAAAAAAATAGAGCATTCATCGGCATTGCGCCCTCTGGTCTGGAAAATACGTTAATCTTTTTTTCTCATTATTATTGTGGAACCTTTTCTTCCACCTGACTGCCAAGACTTTCTTACTCAAAGCTCGGAAGAAAGTCTTGATTTTGCGGGCGTGGAAGTCACGCTGGGCCAACAAGTTAAAGATGCAAACTCCTCCACCAGCTCACAGCCATTATTACAATTATCCCTTTCCAGTGGCTCTAATCATCGGCTTTAATCTGCCAGGACGGCGATTGATTGATTGATTGATTGATACTTTTATTAGTAGATTGCACAGTACAGTACATATTCCGTACAATTGACCACTAAATGGTAACACCCGAATAAGTTTTTCAACTTGTTTAAGTCGGGGTCCACGTTAATCAATTCATGGTTTATTATTAAACGTAAGCACACATGCCTCAATGAGATTCCAACTCTGACCTTAATAAGCGCATAAAGCTGCCACTTGCAAATATATGGAAGTGAAACGGGAGCGCTAATCATAGCGTCTCCTTGCACTTAGCGGCGGACGTTTTTTCGTCCTGGCCCGAAGACCAAGCACACTTTCAACTTTGGACGTCAAATGTGGATCAGCTGCCGTAGTTTTAATATTGAATAAACCCGTCTGCTCAGACATTTTTTGTCCTTTTTGCCTTCCGGAATTTAGACACCCATAAACGTAAAGACATTAAAAAAATATTATTTTTATTGAGCCATTTCACTGAGTCAAAGCCATTTGCCTTTTTGTAACTCTCAATATAGACTTTCAATGCTTTTTTACACAACTTCAAAAATATCTAAACATATTGAACTACTCAACTTTATTAATTTTATACTTAATTGTTTATACTTAAGCCAAAAATTATTAATTTGAGTAATGGTTTTTAGCATAAAATAGCAAATACTGTGGAGCAAAAAAGGATTTAGTCAGCCACCGATTGTGCAAGTTCTCCCACTTAAAATGATGACAGAGGTCTGTAATTTTCATCATAGGTACACTTCAACTGTGAGAGACAGAATGTGAAAAAAATCCAGGAATTCACATTGTAGGAATTTTAAAGAATTTATTTGTAAATTATGGTGGAAAATAAGTATTTGGTCAACCATTCAAAGCTCTCACTGATGGAAGGAGGTTGTGGCTCAAAATCTCACGATACATGGCCCCATTCATTCTTTCCTTAACACGGATCAATCGTCCTGTCCCCTTAGCAGAAACACAGCTCCAAAGCATGATGTTTCCACCCCCATGCTTCACAGTAGGTAAGGTGTTCTTGGGGTGCAACTCAGTATTCTTCTTCCTCCAAACACGACAAGTTGAGTTTATACCAAAAAGTTCTATTTTGGTTTCATCTGACCACATGACATTCTCCCAATCCTCTGCTGTATCATCCATGTATCCATTTTGCCATTGTGTTTGTTTTTTAAGAGCGGGAAAAAAAACCCTAAACCGATAACCTCGCCTGCGCTGGTGGGATTGTAACCTAGTTGTTTAAAAGACGTGTGATCAATGCGGCAGAGAAGTGGCTTTTGTTATTTATTGTATTTTTATTATGTTTATCCTGCTTTTGTAGTAAAAGAATAAAGCCTGGCGGGAAAATCGCCTTTTGTTGCATGAAAATGCTGAAAAGATGCTATTAAAAAGCGTCCACTTTCATAGCGTGGGTACTTTACACATTTGAATCGATACGGTCATGATTTCCGCTACCTGGGAAGACATATTATTACTCAACAGCACCGATTTTCCTTACTTTTGTGTTCAAATCTCTTAGTTAATGTTCAGTTGTTTAAGTATAAAATATAATTTGTGTGTTTTGAGCCACTACCAAGTCTCGTCATGTAAAATGGCTAATGCTATTCGGTAGCGTGTGTATGGCAAACCCAATGTAAATTAGCATTGAGCTAGCGCATTTTGAAATGTGGAGCTCTCACGTCATATTTCTTCTCCCTGCAAAAACCTTCCCCCCCAGAAGAAATTTGGTGTGATAGCCCCTCTAATGCCTGAAGGACCCCAATGAGGGAGTGACAATACCAAGTTATATGACTCTCAAGGGTTACAGCTGCAAAATCAGCGAAGCAAAAATAGCTTGAAAGGTTAGCATGCTGGAATGCTAATATTTTTTCCTCACCGTTAAGGGTTACAGCTGCAAAAATAGCTTGAAAGGTTAGCATGCTGGAATGCTAATATTTTTTCCTGACCGTTAAGGGTTACAGCTGCAAAATTAGCGAAGCAAAAATAGCTTGAAAGGTTAGCATGCTGGAATGCTAATATTTTTTCCTCACCATTAAGGGTGACAGCTGCAAAATTAGCGAAGCAAAAATAGCTTGAAAGGTTAGCATGCTGGAATGCTAATATTTTTTCCTCACCGTTAAGGGTTACAGCTGCAAAAATAGCTTGAAAGGTTAGCATGCTGGAATGCTAATATTTTTTTCCTCACCGTTAAGGGTTACCGCTGCAAAATTAGCGAAGCAAAAATAGCTTGAAAGGTTAGCATGCTGGAATGCTAATATTTTTTCCTCACCGTTAAGGGTTACAGCTGCAAAAATAGCTTGAAAGGTTAGCATGCTGGAATGCTAATATTTTTTCCTCACCGTTAAGGGTTACAGCTGCAAAATTAGCGAAGCAAAAATAGCTTGAAAGGTTAGCATGCTGGAATGCTAATATTTTTTCCTAACCATTAAGGGTGACAGCTGCAAAATTAGTGAAGCAAAAATAGCTTGAAAGGTTAGCATGCTGGAATGCTAATATTTTTTCCTCACCGTTATTTTTCACCGATGACAATCAGCCAATTATAATGCTTTTAAAACAGGCAGCTGTGTGGGCTGCTTTAAGGACCTTCCACCCTCATTGGGGTCCTTTTAGCATTAGAGCGGCTGGCACGCCAAATTTCTTCCGGGGGGGAAGGTATTTGTAGGGGGGAAGAAATTTGGCGTGACAGAGCCTTACTGTACTTTTAAGCACCTTTTGCTCTGTTGGCATGAAACATTTTAACATGATGTTCGAACTCCAAAACCAGTGAAGTTGGCACGTTGTGTAAATGGTAAATCAAAAAATAATACAATGATTTGCAAATCATTTTCAAACTATATTCAATTGAATGTACTGCAAAGACAAGATATTTAATGTACAAACTGGAAAACTTTATTTTGTTCAAATATTAGCTCATATGGAGTTTGATGCCTGCAACATTTTTCAAAAAAGCTTGCCCAAGTGGCAAAAAGCACTGAGAAAGTTGAGGAATGCTCATCTAACACTTATTTGGGAGGATGAACAGGCTAATTGGGAACAAGTGGGTGCCATGATTGGGTATAAAAGCAGCTTCCATGAAATGCTCAGTCATTCACAAACAAATTTGAACAAATGCGTGAGCAAGTTATCGAGCAGTTTAAGAACAACATTTCTCAACCAGCTATTGCAAGGAGTTCAGGGATTTCACCATCTACGGTCCATAATAATATCAAAAGGTTTAGAGAATCTGGAGAAATCACTGCACATAAGCGATGACATCACGGACCTTCGATCCCTCAGGCGATACTGCATTTAAAGGTGACATCAGTGTGTAAAGGATATCACCACGTGGGCTAAGGAACACTTCAGAAAACTACTGTCAGTAACTACGATTGGCTGCTACATCTATAAGTGCAAGTTAAAACTCTGCTATGTGAAGCAAAAGCCATTTATCAACAACACCCAGAAACTCCGCCGGCTTCGCTGGG
The DNA here is from genome assembly GCF_033978795.1 of Nerophis ophidion. Lineage (NCBI taxonomy): Eukaryota > Metazoa > Chordata > Actinopteri > Syngnathiformes > Syngnathidae > Nerophis > Nerophis ophidion. Next base: position 68,127,180 of record NC_084614.1, read on the forward strand.
CCCGAGCTCATCTAAGATGGACTGATGCAAATCGGTACCCGGTAATGCTGACGGACTTCGGTACCGACTTTGGTACCCATACTTTGTAGGAAGCACTACTAGCCGTTGCTTGTACATTTAGGACATAAAGAGAACTGTCGATAATCAAAGGTATTTCCTTCATTCGTGCATACTCTTATTTTGATTCTTGTTTTCATATATTTTATACTCCTATGGAACGGAACTGCTCAATTAATTTCAACACATCTAAATGGACAAAGATTTAAAACATGCATAAATAAGTTAAAGTCCCAACGATAGTCCCACACACACACTGGGTGCGGTGAAATTTGTCCTCTGCAGTTGACCCATCCCCATGTTCACCCCATGGGAGGTGAGGGGAGCAGTGAGCATCGGCGTGCACCGCGCTCGGTAATCATTTGGTGATTATAACCCCTCTGTTGGCCCAAAAAACCACAATAAACGCCCAAACTAAATATTAATAAAACAATTGTGGTAGAATCCAGGTCAATACGGACGTGTTTTTTTTAAAGCGTATTTTGCACTCAAGAGGAAGTCACTGTGTGCTTGTTTATTTATTTTTCCGACCATTTTTTTTATATAATTTTTTTTCCCATACACAGTTGCCAGAAGTCCAACGTTTCTATGCTGTGTAACTTTGCTGTTGTCTTTTTATGTTACTCAGCGATAATGAATGAGTATGGTAACACACGTCAACATAATCGGACCAGTTGTTCATAGAATAGAGCCGTTTGTGTCGACGTAAGCGTTCGGCCATCCCAGCAGGCACAAGACATCAAAACAACATTGAGAACTTGTTGAATTAGGTCCTGACGTCGAGCAACTCAAACACAACGATTGAAAAAAGTGCTTTTTGATGTTTATTTAAAGTCAGGTTGTGACGTTGATTTAGGATGTAATCCTCATTTTTTCATTGTCCCCTTTACTCTCTATAAAGCACCAGTTCCATTGGCAGCAAAACAAGCCCAGAGCATAATACTACCACCACCATGCTTTACAGTAGGTGTGGTGTTCCTGGGATTAAAGGACTCACCTTTTCTCCTCCAAACATATTGCTGGGTATTGTGGCCAAACAGCTCAATATTTGTTTCATCTGACATCACATGGACAAAGATAAGTGGTCAGATGAAACAAAAAATTAACTGTTTGGCCACAATACCTAACAAAATGTTTGGAGGAGAAAAGGTGAGGGCTTTAATCCCAGGAACACCAGACCTACCGTCAAACATGGTGGTGTTGGTATTATGCTCTGGGCCTGTTTTGCTGCCACTGGTGTTTTACAGAGAGTAAATGGGACAATGAAAAAGGTGAATTACTTCCAAATTTTTCAGGACAACCTAAAATCATCAGCCCAGAGGTCGGGTCTTGGGCGCAGTTTGTTGTCCTAACAGGACAATGACCCCAAACACACGTCAAAAGTGGTAAAGAAATGGCTAAATCAGGCTAGAATGAAGGTTTTTAGAATGGCCTTCCCAAAGTCCTGACTTAAACGTGTGGACAATGCTGAAGAAACAAGTCCATGTCAGAAAACCAACACATTCAGCTGAACTGCACCAATTTTGTCATAAGGAGTGGTCAATAATTCAACCAGAAGCTTGTGGATGGCTACAAGTGTAACGATATGTGTAATCAACGTTGTACCAAAGTCTCGTGCCCGCGGGGATGTCTGCCGTCATTAACAAATACAATAACTCTGTGTGCGGGATTAGAGAGTTCCACATGACACAATGTTGGTGTGAAAGTAGGCGGAGCCTAAAAAGACAGGACTGAAAAGAGGAAGTGAGGCTTCCGAACAAAGCACAAATCACATGTAAATGAGACGCCTCTCTGTCGATGCAGGGCTCTAACTAAGCCTGATATCCGTCTCCGCCGCTGACATTTGCCAGATTGCGTTCGCCGCCCGATATCTGCGGCGGCGTCCCGGAATGATGATTGCCACGGGGCACCGCCGGCGCTCTACGCCTCATCTGTGAAAGAAATCCCCCCCTTGTGAACACTCCATCCCGCCGCTGTCTTCCGTAAGACTCGGCTCGTCATCGATACGTCAGTCTGCTCGTGAATCACCGCGCTGCAGAAGAATAACGTTCTGGAAGTTGCTCGGCACTGAGCAGCGTCTCAACGCTTTGGACCCGCTTTACGGCTTCTGAAATAACACAGACATGTCATCTCATTTGGCTTTTTATTTGGCTTCTTTCTTCTATTATTACGTTGAGAGGTTGGAATCTTGGGGCACCTCTCGATTCGAGTCATTATTTGGTATATAAATTATAGTAAAATGTTGTCAAAACTGGTTACAGTTTAGTGTTGGACTTCAGAAAACTTTTTATTTTCATAATTATATTTATTTTTATTTTATTTCATATATTTAAAAAAAATATATTCTTAAAATGTTAATATAATAAAAGAAAATAGAAATAATGTTATATGTTTTTTGCAATATAAAAAAAGGAAAACCAAAAATAAAAAATAATTCACTTATTTTCAATAGTAGTTTTTTTCTTTGCAAATTGAATTCAACCAAAAAAGGTCATCTTAAAAAAAAAAAGGGTTTAAAAAAAATTAAGCCATAAATTGGGGTAATAAACAAAAACAAAAAAACCCAAACAAGCTAAAAAAATTCCTATAATGTCAATATAATGAAAGAAAAATATATATTTATTACACTATGAAATATAGATTAAAAAATATTATTTTGTAAAATGAAAAAAGTTCAACCAAAAATAATAAAATAAATAATATACATATTTTCAAAAATAGTTGTTTTTCTTTGCAAATTTAATGTTTTTAATTTATTATTATTATTATTATTATTATTGTTGTTGTTAGGAATCAACTTTTGAAATAAAAACATTTAACCAAAAAAGGTATTCTCAAAATAAAAATAAAAATTGGGTTTAAAAACAAATATGCCAAAAATTGAGGAAAAAAAGCCAAAAACAAAACCAAACAAACAAGACAAAAAATTCCCACATTGTTAATCTAAAGGAAAAAAAGTACATTTACAAAGCAATTTTTACATACAACATAATATTTACTACAATATGAAATAAAGTTGACATAAATATCCATGTGAAATATGAAAAAGTTAAACCAAAAAGTAATAAAATAAAATATACATCTATTTTTAATAATAGTTGTTTTTCTTTGCAAATGTAATGTTTTTTATTAAAAATAATAATGATAATAATAATAACGATTATTATTGTTATTGTTAGGAATCAACTTTTGAAATTAAAACGTTTAACCAAAAAAGGTATTCCAAAAGAAAAACAAAAATTGGGTCTGAAAACAAACATGCCAAAAATTAGAGAAAAAAAGCCCCAAAAAAAAAAAAAGACAATACAAAAAATTCCCACATTGTTAATCTAAAGGGAAAAAAAGTAAATTTACAAAGCAATTTTGACATACTACATAATATTTACAACAATATGAAATAATGTTTAAATAAATATTCTTGTGCAATATGAAAAAAGTTAAACCAAAAAGTAAGAAAATAAATAATAATATTTAAAATAGTAAAATAAATAATAATATTTTAAATAATAGTTGTTTTTCTTTGCAAATGTAATGATTTTGATTAATATTAATAATAATAATAATAATAATAATTATTGTTATTGTTAGGAATCAACTTTTGAAATAAAAAGCATTTAACCAAAAAAGGTAATCTCAAAAGAAAAAGAAAAATTGGGCTTAAAAACAATTAAGCAAAAAAAAATAAAAGAAAAAACCCCAACAAAACAAATCATTCCCACAATGTTAATCTAATGAAAGAAAATAGTACATTTACAAAGCAATTGTACATACAAAATAATATTTATTACTATATGAAATAAGGTTTAAAAAATTATTTTTTACAATATGAAAAAAGTTAAACCAAAAAGTAATAAAATAAATAATATACATATTTTCAATAATAGTTGTTTTTCTTTGCAATTTTTTTTTAAATTAATTATTATTTTTATTTTTGGTATTATTATTATTATTTATTTTTTTAAACTTTTGAAATAAAAACATTTAATCCAAAAATGCATTAAAAAAAATGTCTTGAAAACAATTAAGCCAAAAATTGAGGAGAAAGCAAAAAAAAAACAAAAAAAAACGCAAATACAAAAAAAATGCACATTTTCTTTTATTGGAAAAACATACATGTTCCTAGCATAGCTAAGTGAGTTAAAGTGCTAACATTACAATTACATTTTCATGATCATCAACCTTTGTCACTAAAGAAAAGCTGTTAGCACACGTTTAAAGTCAACTTTTTTTTCACTATTCACTAGTGCTAACATTATAATAAAATGATTATCATTATTAACCTCATTTTTTTTAAGAATCAACTTTTAAAATAAAAACATTTAATCCATAAATGTATTCTTAAAATAAATTAAAAAATGGCTTCCAAACAATTAAGGCAAAATATGGGGACAAACGCAAAAAAAAAAAAAAAAAAAGAAAATGTAAAAAATTGTGCACATTTTTTTTATATTAGAAAAAAATCTACTAAAAGCATTTACCGTATTTCCTTGAATTACCGCAGGGCATATAGTATGCGCCTGCCTTGAATTACTGCCTGATCAAACTCGCTTCCCAAAATAAGTAGCGCATGCTTAGTATTACCGCCTGGTCAAACTTGTGACGTCACGAGTGACACTTCCCCTGTCGTCATTTTCAAAATGGAGGAGGCTGATTTCAATACTGGTAATTTGAAATCGCATAAAGGGAAGAAGATTAAGAGGTATTCAGTAGGATTTAAGGTCCAATCTTACATCACACTCAAATTTTTACTGCATACCTTTGGTAAGTGCCGGAGTGAGAAGAGGTTTTAAAATAATTAGCGCATGCTTACTTTTACCGCATGCCTTTGGTAAGTGCCGGAGTGAGAAGAGGTTTTAAAATAATTAGCACGTGCTTAATTTTACCGCATGCCTTTGGTAAACGTAGGAGTGAGAAGAGGTCTTAAATGAATTAGCGCCCCGGCGGCAATTCATGGAAAAAAGGTAATCCAGAAATGCCAAGGGAAAAAAAAGTTGATTCTCGAAAATCATGAATCGATTTAGAATAGGAATAAATGAAAATTGTGATTTGGATGTGAATCGATTTTTTTATGATATGAACTTTTGTCCCGTGGTTGACAGTAATAATCAATAATACACTGTAAGAAGTGCGGGGGAGCGATTGCCTTCATGTGAAGAGACCTGCCTCTCAAGCACAAGCTGTTATGTAAGAGGACGTTTGCAGCGTGTCATCAGAGTTGAGGTGCGTTTTTAAAAAAAGAGTTTGCGTGTCTAACTTCTGACCTGCTTGGATGTTACAATGATGGAAAAGAGCATTTATGTTGACCCTGGCACAGACAAATATCTAACTCCCATTCTGCCCTATGGAAACATTCTTGTGTTGTCCTGTGCATGGAGTCAGCCCTCATTTCATGCCTCTGATGAGGGTCGCTGGGTGTAGGGGTGACAAAAGCAAGGGTCATTAATCAGCTGTGGCTGTAGGCAACCCCCTAATGTAGTTTTGACCATTGTATGTGCTTGAAAATATTGATTGCTTTTACAGCATTGGTTGTTTTTGTATTAAATAAAATTGCTTCTAAGTGCAAGTTAAAGCTCTACTATGCAAAGCGAAACCCATTTAGCAACAACATCCAGAAACGCAGAGCTGTAATTTGACCCCCTTAACATGCTTCAAAACTCACCAAATTTTACACACACATCAGGACTTGCGAAAATTGCCATTAATAAAAAACCAAACCCCAAAAATTAAAATTGCGCTTTAGCGCCCCCTAGGAAAAAACACAGACAAAACCGCTTGTAACTTCTGTTAGGAATGTCGTAGAGACATGAAACAAAAACCTCTATGTAGGTCTAACTTAGACGAGGGCTTGGGTCGCAGGGGCAGCAGCCAAAGCGGGCCCGACCAACGCTGCTTGCAGCTTTAATTGTTTAATTATTGTTTAAATAATGTAATTAACTGTTGCTGCTGTGTTCCCTGCCGGGAATACGCGTCCTCTACAGTGGACATTTGTGTGCCATCCCATATTTCATATCTGTATATCATAGTCATAAATAATATTTAGTTTTTTGTAATTATGTATTTATTTTTCATTCGAGCACATCTTTTTTCCTTCAGCTATCTATCAATTGCTTTGTCCCTTTGTCTCTAGAAGATTTGTTTTATTTTATATTTATTAATATAGATATTTTTTAAATGTTTTATATTTCTAATGATGTATTTAGTTACATTTTTTGAGCATGTGTCCCCACCAGCTTTCTATCAGTTTCACCTTCTCTAATGTTTTCCCTCCTGAAGATTTATTTATTTATTTATTAAGATTGTTTTAATTCTTTTTTAATTATACATTTATTTATTTATTTTTTGATCACATCTCCCCCTTCTCTGCTAGCTCTCCATCAATCATTTGCTTTATTATTTTGTCCCTCCTGAAGATGTATTTTCTATCTATTTATTTGGATTTATTTAGTTTTTAAGGTATGATTTAAAAAACATCTTTTCCCTCGCTGTATTTCAATTACATGTTTTATCTTATATTCTGTGCTGAAAATTAATTGCTCTACAATGTATTTATGTATAGATTTGTTATATATTTGTAATTATGATTGTATTTTTATTTCTTGATCACCCCCCACCCACAGCTATCTATCAATGTTTATTTTATTTTATTTTATTATTAAGATTTCTTTTTTTTATGAACACTTATTTCCCCCCAGTTGTCTATCAACAATTTTATTTTTTTTATTTCCCTCCTGAATATTTTTTTCCATTTATTTATTTAGATTATTTATTTATTTGTAATTATTATTTTATTTCAATTTTTTTTATCACCCCCACCCTATCTATCGGTCACTTTCTTTATTTTTTTCCCTCGTCACAATTTTGTATTTTCTATTTCTTGAAGCAGATTTTTTCGTCTAGCTCTCCATCTATCACTTGCTCTATAATTTTGTCCCTCCTGAAAATGTATGTTCTATTTATTTATTGACACTTATTTAGTTTTTAACGTATGATTTTTATACATTGTTTTTTTTACATTTGTTTTTTTAACACATCAGCCCCCACTTACATGTTTTCTTAAATGTTTTATTCTGATGTTTTTTTCTTTTCCCCAGCTGTCAATATATTATACTTTTTTTATTTGCCTCCTGAATATTTTTTTTGTATTTATTCATTTAGATCATTTATTTATTTGTAATTATTATTTTATTTAAAAATGTTCTATCACCCCCACCCTATCTATCAGTCTCTTTCTCTATTATTTTCCCTCCTTATGATTTTTTTAACATTTTCTATTTATTGAAGCAGATTTTTTTCGTCTAGCTGTCCATTAATCACTTGCTCTATTATTATGTCCCTCCTGAAAATGTATTTTCTATTTATTTATTTAGATATACAGTATTTAGTTGTTAAAGTGTGATCATTATTATTATATATATATTTTTTTACATTTTTTTTAACACATCTTTCTCCAAGCTGTCCATCACTTACATGTTTTCTTCTATTTTCACTTCTGAAAATTGTTTTACAATGTATTTATTTAGATGTATTTATTTGTAATTATGATTGTGTTTTTAATTTATTTATTTAGATTCATTTTTTTTAAATTATGATTTTTTTTTATTTTTATGAACACTACTTTTCCCCCAGCTTTTTAAAAATTTCCCTCCTGAATATTTATTTTCTAACGATTTTTTTAGATTATTTATTCATTTAATTGTAATTCTTATTTTATTTAAAAGGGTTTTTTTTATCATCCTCCCCTATTTATCAATCACTTTCTCCATTCTTTTCTTGACAATTTTTTTTAACATTTTCTATTTATTGAAGCAGATTTTTTTCGTCTAGCTCTCCATCAATCACTTGCTCTATTATTATGTCCCTCCTGAAAATTTATTTTCTATTTATTTATTTAGATTTATTTTTTTGTTAACATATGATTATTATATTTTTTTACACTGTTTTAACACATCTTTCCCCAAGCCGTCCATCACTTACATGTTTTCTTCTATTTTCTCTGCTGAAAATTGTTTTACATTTGATTTATTTAGATGTTGTATTTATTTGTAGTTATGATTGTATTTTTTATTTATTGATTTAGATTTTTTTTTTCATCATGATTTTATTTAAATTTTTATGAACACTTCTTTTCCCCCATCTTTTTAAAAAATTCCCTCCTGAATATTTATTTTCAAACTATTTATTGATATTATTTATTTATTTAATTGCAATTCTTATTTTATTTAAAAGGTTTTTTTTTGTCACCTTCCCCTATTTATCAATTACTTTCTACATTATTTTCCCTCCTCACAATTTTTTTAGTTTTTATTTATTGAATCAGATTTTTTATTATTTATGAATATATTTAGTTGTATTGTATCATCTATACATCAATTATTCCACTGTTTTCTTTTTCATCCTAATTAGAACGCGGCAACATGTTAAACCCAGAAAGTGAAATCAAACATCTTTTCACTCGCACAATTCAACACTTCAACTCCTCTTCGCCATTGCCCAACTTTTTTCTTTGTTTTTGGGAAATGCAGAGCCATTCTTTTCACATCCACTTTGCTCCAAGTTTCTATCGACAAACTCCATGTGTCGCACTTGCCTTTCCTTGTAACATCATTTTTCTGAGGCTGCAGGAATATAAGCACCTGCTGTAGGGACCCTGCCACCGTGATGGTGATTACCATTGTGACTCACTTAGTCCGACACTCTTTTTTTTTTTTTTTTTTTTTGTTGCACAGACCCACCGGGGGCTGCAACACATGATGATTTTCTTTTAAGATGCATTCACATTCGACGTTCAGCCTGCGAGGACAAACCAAACACGAGACATGCTAAAAATCACTTCCTCCCACACAAAAAAATTGTAGTCAGAAAGCTAAGGCGTTTCTTCACTTGAGTAAAATGTGATATATGTAGGCCTAAATGGGAGGGAATACTTCTTATATGCTGCTGACAACCTGCTTCTTTATCCGCGCGCTCTCTAATTGACGTTTATTTTCACTCTATATATCGTGTCAGAGTTCAGTTCAAAGTAAGGAAGATTGTTATTTGCGGTTGGCTTACAGCAAGCCGAGGGTTTGCATATCCGCCTCCACAAGGCATTCAAAGGCCTACTGAAACCCACTACTACCCACCGCGCATTCTGATAGTTTATATATCAATGATGAAATATTAACATTGCAACACATGCCAATTAGTTTACTAAATTGCAATTTTAAATTTCGCGTGAAGTATCCTGTTGAAAACGTTGCGGTGTTATGAATCTTTTACAATTTGTTGAATTAATAATGGAGACGTCAAAGAAGAAAGATGTAGGTGCGAAGTGCTTTTAATAGCGGCTGCCTTTAGCAACACAAACACAGCCGGTGTTTCCTTGTTTACATTCCCGAAGGTGAAGCTTTACTATGGAACAGAGCGGTCAAGCGAACATGGTTCTCTACCACATGTCAACCGGCAGGTTTCGGTGAGAAGATTGTGGTAATAAGTCGGCTCTTACCGTAAACATGAGCAGAGCTTGCGTCGTTCTTCGTGCACCTGTCTAAGAGTTAGCTCTGGACTCTCTTGCCTCATCCGACCGACAACCCCCGAACATGGGATGCTTCCACTGTGGAGGAGGGGAAAAAAAGCTTAGCCCGGCCCGACCAGCTGCCTCCGCTCCGCCTCGTCAAGAAACGTGGCTTCCTTCAGAGACACTGGCGGTCACCACACCCGTGGCCACACCCCTCCGACTTTCAGGTATGACTATATAATCTCACTAAAACACTAGTTACACAATAATCAGATAAGGGATTTTCCAGAATTATCCTAGTAAATGTGTCTAATAACTGTCACGCTTTCCCCTGACAGTTTGTCTATGTTTTAGTTTCTCCTCTGTGTGTTTAGTTTTTCCTGTCCTTAGTTCCTGTCTAGTGCTCTTATTTTGGTTCAGCTTCCTGTTTGTCTCCCTGTGTCCTGTTTTCACTTGGCATCTGGTCACACCTGATGTCAATCGGCCAGCTCCTATTTTACCTGCTTTGTTCCTCCAGTCAGTGCTGGATCATTGTTTTGTATTGTCGTTGCCACATATCACTCTTGTCGTGCTACCTGTCGTGTCGTTGTGTTACAGCTACTACCTGTCATGCTACATTTTGTCCTGGTCGTCGTAGCGGTAAGCTGTTTCTGTTAGCATTAGTTATTTCCAGTTTTTCTGTTTGCTATCCACTAGCTTCCATGCTAAAGTTCCTTTTTGTTTTCTAGCTTCCAGTGCTTGCTCCCTTAGTTTGTTATTCCGCCCACGTGTGTTTGCTTTTTGTTTGTTCTTGTTTAGTTTTAATTAAATCATGTTTTCCTATTTTATGCCTGCCTCCGTCTCTGCATCTTGGGGTTCATCAACAAATACCTCTGACAATAACATCTGAATCACTCCCACTGACCTGTCTTTTTTTTTTTTCTTTTTTCTAGTCCTTCACTCTCACTATCCTCATCCACGAATCTTTCATCTTCGCTCAAAGTAATGGGGAAATCGTCGCTCGGTCCGAATCGCTCTTGCTGCTGGTGGCCATGATTGTAAACAATGTGAAGATAAATAAATAAATAAATGGGTTGTACTTGTACAGCGCTTTTCTACCTTCAAGGTACTCAAAGCGCTTTGACACTACTTCCACATTTACCCATTCACACACACATTCACACACTGATGGAGGGAGCTGCCATGCAAGGCGCCAACCAGCACCCATCAGGAGCAAGGGTGAAGTGTCTTGCTCAGGACACAACGGACGTGACGAGGTTGGTACTAGGTGGGATTTGAACCAGGGACCCTCGGGTTGCGCACGGCCACTCTCCCACTGCGCCACGCCGAGGAGCTCCACAACCCGTCACGACGTCACGCGCACATCGTCTGCTACTTCCGGTTCAGGAAAGGCTTTTTTATTAGCGACCAAATGTTGCGAACTTTATCGTCGATGTTCTCTACTAAATCCACAACTGACATGTAGTCGGGATCCATGTTCGCTTGACCGCTCTGATCCATAATAAAGCTTCACCTCCGGGAATTTTAAACAAGGAATCACCGTGTGTTTGTGTGGCTAAAGGCTAAAAGCTTCCTACTTACATCTTTCTACTTTGACTTCTCCATTATTAATTGAACAAATTCCAAAATATTCAGCAACACAGATGTCCAGAATACTGTGTAATTATGCGATTAAAGCAAACTACTTATAGCTTGGATCGGGCTGGAAAATAAAGTCCGGTACAACCCGAGACGTCACAGGGACGCGTCTTCGATGACTAAACTAATCAATATCTGCATTTCTACTTCCTTCCTCAACCCCTCGCATCATTTTATTGCACTGTCGCACACACTGGAAGTCTCTAGCGCTCGGCGAGATGGTCCACCTGTGTCTCGGCTGTTAATGAGGAATAGCTCGGGGGGGGAAAAAAAAGTGAGGGAATACGTGACTTCTTGGCTCCTGCGACAGCTTCTTTGACAGCCTAATAAAGGAGCAGTGAGGCGAGAACACGGCGAGGAAGCAGGTACAGAAGCCATTGTGAGAATCCACGTGATTACTATCACACTTGAGGCCAGGCGGAGCGTGTGTCTCCAGGACAGATGTTTAATCACCGCCATTCTGTGCTAATATGTGTTAATTAGTGTGAGTGTCCTATGAAGGACTAGGACAGGAGCGGTGCCTGTAATAAGAGACTTTGGATTTTGAAGGTGTTCTTGTCAAATTAAAGGCCTACTGAAACCCACTACTACCGACCACGCACTCTGATAGTTTATATATCAATGATGAAATATTAACATTGCAACACATGCCAATACGGCTGGCTAAAAGTAGTCTCTTTTCATTGTGCAATTACACAGTATTCTAGACATCTGTGTTGCTGAATCTTTTGCAATTTCTTCAAATAATAATGGAGAAGTCAAAGTAGAAAGATGGAGTTGGAAAGCTTTAGCCACACAAACACACTGTGATTCCTTGTTTAAAATTCCCGGAGGTGAAGCTTTACTATGGATCAGAGTGGTCAAGAGAACATGGTTCCCGACATTTTGTCAACCGGTAGGTTTCGGTGAGAAAATTGTGGTAAAAAGTCGCCTCTTACCGGATATCAGCTGACCTTGCGCCGTTCATGCAGCTGACGTCGACTTCCCTCAGAGACTGGCGTCAAGACACCCGTGGACACACCCCTCCGACTATCAGGTACTGTTAAACTCACTAAAACACTAGCAACACAATAGAAAGATAAGGGACTTCCCAGAATTATCCGAGTAAATGTGTCTAAAAACATCTGAATCCGTCCCAATGCAATCGCGTTTTTTTTTTAACTTGTTTTTTTTTGTTTTTTTGTTTTCTAGTCAGTTGCTATCAATATCCTCAAACACAAATCTTTCATCCTCGCTCAAATTAATGGGGAAATTGTTGTATTCTCGGTCCGAATAGCTCTTTTTGTTGGAGGCTCCCATTAAAAACAATGTGAATATGTGAGGAGCCATCAACATGTGACGTCATCGTCTGCGACTTCCGGTAGAGGCAGGGCTTTTCTGTTAGCAAGCAAAAGTTGCGAACTTTATCGTGGATGTTCTCTACTAAATCCTTTAAGCAAAAATATGGCAATATCGCGAAATGATCAAGTATGACACATAGAATGGACCTGCTATTCCCTTTTAAATAAGAAAATCACATTTCAGTAGGCCTTTGAGGTAAAGTTAAAGTACCACTGATAGTCACACACACACACCCACACACTAGGTGTGGTGAAATGACCCTCTGCATTTGACCCATCCCCTTTTCCCACCCCCTGGGAGGTGAGGGGAGCAGTGAGCAGCAGCGGTGGCCGCGCTCGGGAATCATTTTGGTGATTTAACCCTTGACGCTGCGTTCCAAGCAGGGAGGTCATGGGTCCCATTTTTATAGTCTTTGGTATGATGGTCTGAAGTCACGACCTTATTATATGGAGTTTTTTATTTTGAGGACTAAGCTGCATTTTTTTACACGTTTCACTTTATTTTCACTGGACATTTTTTTTGCCATGTCTTATATTATATTATTTATATAATTTATATTATAAAGACAACTAAAAAGTGATCACAAAATATCTACAGTATTTGGAAAAATCTGTTTATGTCATGTCCAGAACAACATTTTTAGTAATACTGCACCTCACTAGTTTGATTATTCTATTGAATGATTAGACTGTCTTAAAGGCCTACTGAAACCCACTACTACCCACCACGCAGTCTGATAGTTTATATATCAATGATGAAATATTAACATTCCAGTACATGCCAATACGGCCTTTTTAGTTTACTAAATTGCAATTTCAAATTTTCCGGGAGTTTTTTCTTGAGAACTTCGCGTAATGATGACGTGTACGCGTGACGTCACGGACTGTTAGGAAATATGAGCGCTGCACACACACACAGCTAAAAGTCGTCTGCTTTAACGGCATAATTACACAGTATTTTGGAGATCTGTGTTGCTGAATCTTTTGCAATTTGTTCAATTAATAATGGAGAAGTCACAGTAGAAAGATGGAGTTGGGAAGCTTTAGCCTTTAGCCACACAAACACATGGTGATTCCTTGTTTAAAATTCACGGTGGGGAAACTTTACTATGGATCACAGCGAACATGGATCCCGACCGAATGTCAACCAGCAGGTTTTGGTGAGAAAATTGTGGTAAAAAGTCGCTTCTTACCGGAGATCAGCTGAGCTTGTGCCGTCCATAAAGCTGCCGTCGACTTCCCTGAGACATTGGCGTCAAAACACCCGTGGACACACCCCTCCGACTATCAGGTACTGTTAAACTCACTAAAACACTAGCAACACAATAGAAAGATAAGGGACTTCCCAGAATTATGCTAGTAAATGTGTCTTAAAACATCTGAATCCCTCCCAATGCAATCGCGTTTTTATTTTAACTTTTTTTTTTTTGTTGTTGTTGTTTTTTAGTCCGTCGTTATCAATATCCTCAAACACGAATCTTTCATCCTCGCTCAAATTAATGGGGAAATTGTTGTTTTCTCGTTCCGAATAGCTCTTTTTGTTGAAGGCTCCCATTAAAAACAATGTGAATATGTGAGGAGCCATCAACATGTGACGTCATCGTCTGCGACTTCCGGTAAAGGCAGGGCTGTTCTGTTAGCGACCAAAAGTTGCAAACTTTATCATGGATGTTCTCTACTAAATCCTTTCAGTAAAAGTATGGCAATATCGCGAAATGATCAAGTATGACACATAGAATGGACCTGCTATCCCCGTTTAAATAAGAAAATCTCATTTCAGTAGGCTTTTAAAGACTCATCCATCTATCCATCCATCCATCTATCCATCTATCCATCCATCCATCCTTTTCCTACCTCTTATTCCCTTTGGGGTCGCGGGGGGCGCTGGTGCCTATCTCAGCTCCAATCGGACGGAAGGCGCTGTACACCCTGGACAAGTCGCCACCTCATCGCAGGGCTAGTAAAGATTCCAAATTATTTTAAAATATATATTTGGAAAATGATTATTTCATATCAAGGACTGGGGGATTTGATAACTCTTCACTTCTGCTCAACCTCACAGTGCCGATGCCATGTTGATTAAATCATAAGTCGATTTATTTTCGCATTTTTAATTATCGTATTGTCGATTGTTACTATTTAGGGGACGGCGTGGCGAAGTTGGTAGAGTGGCCGTGCCAGCAATCGGAGGGTTACTGGTTCAATCCCCACCTTCTACCATTCTAGTCACGTCCGTTGTGTCCTGAGCAAGACACTTCACCCTTGCTCCTGATGGGACCAGGTTAGCGCCTTGCATGGCAGCTCCCGCCATCAGTGTGTGAATGTGTGTGTGAATGGGCGAATGTGGAAATACTGTCAAAGCGCTTTGGGCTCCTTAAAAAGGGATAGAAAAGCACCCTGTACAGTTCCTGCACCATGCTCTGCCCCAAGATTGTTCTCGTGGTTCTTTAATTGATTTTCACCCCCCTCCTTCCCACAGCTGCTTCCTCAAGGAAGTGGGTCGTGACCAGCATTGCCTTCGGTTCCCGAACAGATCAAAGAAAGTACCATAAAATAGATCACAGAGAGTCAAAGAGGGTTCGTAAAAATACTTAAAAGAGTTCCTCTGGAAGTTGGGGAGATACTGCCATCTGTCCGCCTGGAAGTCCAGCATTCTTCTTGGAAAGCTCCAGCCTTTTTTCTTCTCGTCAGGAACACAATGTAATACAAGGTTTTATTTCGTAATTTACACAGAATTTTCTGACACGTTGCTAGCCTGGTTGCTATGTTTCCGGTTGGTTGTAAAAGTTTTGGTCATTTGTTTGTACCCTGCTCAAATCTCTCAGTAAAGTTATTCATTGGATTATGTCTTTTGTTTTGAACTTTATTACACCTTGGAGCGCTTTTTCCCGTCCGTTGTTTTCCTGCTTTCGCTATCTGCGCCTAATGACTGAGCTACGTGACGTCGTTTCTTGTGACGTCTCACGGAGCATTTCTGGTCGGGACGGACTCGAATAAAGAATCAACTCTTTTTCTTTACTATAGTGGTCTCGATAACGGGTACCGGTTATCAAAAAGGGGTTCGACTCCAAGGACTCGGTTCTTTTCTTATCGAACAACCGGGAAAACCGGTTTCGAGTATCATCCCTAGTAACCGGATAGTTGTTGACCTGCAGGGTTTATTTTACGATGTGTTAATTTTTTTTAATTTTTATTTTTAATAAAGATGTGGTGCTGTGGTTTTCGTCCTGGTCGTAGAACTGTGGACCAGCTCTGTACTCTCGGCAGGGTTCTTGAGGGTGCATGGGAGTTTGCCCAACCAGTCTACATGTGCTTTGTGGACTTGGAGAAGGCATTCGACCGTGTCCCTCGGGAAGTCCTGTGGGGAGTGCTCAGAGAGTATGGGGTACCGAACTGTCTTATTGTGGCGGTCCGCTCCCTGTATGATCAGTGCCAGAGCTTGGTCCGCATTGCCGGCAGTAAGTCGAACACATTTCCAGTGAGGGTTGGACTCCGCCAAGGCTGTCCTTTGTCACCGATTCTGTTCATAACTTTTATGGACAGAATTTCTAGGCACAGTCAAGGCGTTGAGGGGTTCCGGTTTGGTAGCCGCGGGATTAGGTCTCTGCTTTTTGCAGATGATGTGGTCCTGATGGCTTCATCTGGCCGGGATCTTCAGCTCTCACTGGATCGGTTCGCAGCGACCGGAATGACAATCAGCACCTCCAAGTTCGAGTCCATAGTTCTCTCCCGGAAAAGGGAGGAGACCCTGACCCAAGTGGAGGAGTTCAAGTACCTAGGAGTCTTGTTCATGAGTGGGAGAAGAGTGGATCGTGAGATCGACAGGCGGATCGGTGCGGCGTCTTCAGTAATGCGGACGCTGCATCGATCTGTTGTGGTGAAAAAGGAGCTGAGCCGGAAGGCAAAGCTCTCAATTTACCGGTCGATCTACGTTCCCATCCTCACCTATGGTCATGAGTTTTCGGTCATGACCGAAAGGATAAGATCACGGGTACAAGCGGCAGAAATTAGTTTTCTCCGCCGGGTGGCGGGGCTCTCCCTTAGAGATAGGGTGAGAAGCTCTGCCATCCGGGAGGAACTCAAAGTAAAGCCGCCGCTCCTCCACATCGAGAGGAGCCAGATGAGGTGGCTCGGGCATCTGTTTAGGATGCCACCCGAACGCCTCCCTAGGGAGGTGTTTAGGGCACGTCCAACCGGTAGGAGGGCACGGGGAAGACCCAGGACACGTTGGGAAGACTATGTCTCCCGGCTGGCCTGGGAACGCCTCGGGATCCCCCGGGAAGAGCTAGACGAAGTGACTGGGGAGAGGGAAGTCTGGGCTTCCCTGCTTAGGCTGCTGCCCCCGCGACCCGACCTCGGATAAGCGGAAGATGATGGATGGATGGATGGATGGATGGATGGAAGATGTGGTGGGCGTATACACTCTCGGGACACATATTACTGTTAGAGCATCATTAAAAACTCAATTTTAATTAACAGGGCTCTTTTTGACTTATTTGTGGTAGTAGTATGACTTTAATCAAGTCTAGTTCCAGTTGTTTGTGCGGTTTTTGCACTTCTCACCTCGTTGTTTCCGATAATAAAACAACCGCTCTCCAGTGCAGCAACCAGACCCCTGTCTGCTCCTATTTGGCCTGCTGGCTCTCAGGCCTGGCC
Organism: Nerophis ophidion; assembly: GCF_033978795.1. NCBI lineage: Eukaryota > Metazoa > Chordata > Actinopteri > Syngnathiformes > Syngnathidae > Nerophis > Nerophis ophidion. The sequence continues at coordinate 68,144,367 of NC_084614.1, forward strand.
TGGGGGCTAATTCCCCCCCCCCCGCTGCCTGATCCGCTTCCTTTCTTTTGCCTCCTTTTATAGCACTGACTTGAATCATATTTCGGCACGTCACAGTTTGGACGGAGCACGTACAAACAACTTTTATTGCTTGGTACAAATGAGAACACACACACACACACCAAATAGTTTGCAGTATGTGGCGGACACAACGGGAACATTACTGGCAAAGTTGGAGCCTGTTTCATTGAAATCCGCCGCGGCACGAAATTTGTATCGACTTAAGAGAAGTGAGTTGTCTCCCAGGAGAGATTTTCGAGCAAATAACATGCATGAATCAGACGGGGCGGGCACATCTCAGAAGGACTGACGGTATTTAAAAAAAAAAAAAAAAATCCTAAGATCAGGATGGAGAGTTTGAAAGTGAGCAATGGCGCACAGGTGAGTAATATGAGATAAGATGTGCAGATGGGAATTGAATACATCACTTCGTCTCCTTTTCTGTGCAGGATTGTATGACCAAGTGTGTTGTTTCTCATCAACACACTTGGTTGGAAGTGGACTCCGTTGTGCATGATTGTCATAAACAATAAGATGAGAAAGATTGAGGTTGTTCGGGCGCCACTTGTCCTGAGAGGATTTTGAGGCATTCCCAGGCCATCTTGCGTGACTCAGTACCCAAAGCGTGTCCTACTTTAGGTACGCCCCCAGGCTTAGCCTGGACTGGAAAATGTACAGTAACCCCGCTTTTTGTATTCAAGGAGTCTGTGGGGCCCTTCATCTAACACAGTGTATCTTAACCATTGGGCCGCCAAAAAAATATCTGTTTCTCAGCTGTGTTTCGTAAGGGTTGCAGCCGCACTCGGTTGTAATGCACTTTTCCACCACTTGTGGCAGTACTGAAAATCTCAAACAAACAGAAAAAGTCTGAAGTTAAAGTCATAGAGAAGTTTTTTTAAAGTAAAAATATGACTAAAGTGGTGAAGCTGTATTTTCATTTGCACTTTAATTGTATTGACAGTTTATTGAATACACATATATAATTTTAGTAATATTCATCATTGATTTATTTGTTAATCAGTTTTTACAAATTCCTTCTTTGATCTATTTGATTAGTATTTCAATTCGTAATTAGCCTGGCCTAAGCATTGATAAATAATCTTTGTGATTAACACATGCTTCCATGTCATGACAGGTGTATCCTATAAGTGTATGTAATATATGTGTGTATATATATATATATATATATATGTGTGTGTGTGTGTGTGTGTATGTATATATATATGTGTATGTATATATATGTGTGTGTGTATGTATTTATATATATATATATATGTGTGTGTGTATATATATATATATATGTGTATGTATATATATGTGTGTGTATGTATTTATATATACATATATGTGTGTGTGTATATATATATTTCAATAGATATATATGTATGTTTAGTTTGCAAATACATCAAAGATGCTATTATAATCCATTTCTAATGGATAAAGCTTTGGCCTGGACAAGAGGTCATCAGGTGGTCCCCGACGTTCACAGAGTGTTTCGACCCTTAACCACAACACTCTCCGGTTGGTGGGTCAGCAGTGATTGGCCAGATCACTGCTCCTCTCATCCAGGCTTCCAGCTATTGTCCTCTCTTTTATGCCAGAGCCAACAGGAGGCTCTCTCCGCCGCTTCTCCCAGCCTACGAACGGCTGTTTTTCTCAAGTGACCTCTCAATCCAACCTTTGTCATCATATTCCACACAGATTGCGCAGGGAATCCTCGACAACCAACTTCCACTGTCATCAGCCATGCTGTCCACCCCTTGTCCCGGCAGTCCTGGACAAGTTGTTGGTACTTTGTTTCCTTCCTCTCTGCCGCTTCCTCACATCCCTCCTCCCATGGGACAGTAAGCTCCACCATGATGATGTTCTTTCCCTCTGGGGACCACAAGACTATGTCTGGTCTCAGAGTGGTGGACAGTACTGCCTCTGGGAAGAGGAGCTTCCGCCCCAGGTCGACCTCCATCTCCCATCCCTGGGCCAACTGCAAGAGGTTTTGGTTGGCTTGGCCTTGGACAACTGGTCTATGACCCTCTTTCACGAAGGTGATGGTGCTCAGCAATGGTTTTGTTTTGGCTGGGTGTTTCTTTCTCCTCTCTTGCTCCAAGATGTCTGCGAGCATTGCCAACACCTTGTCATGGCGCCACCTGTATCTTCCCTGGGTCAATGCTGTTTTGCACCCAGACAGAATGTGTGCCATAGTTCCTTTACCGCCACACAACCTGCACAGCGGGTCCTCCCTCATTCCCCACCTATGCAAGTTGACTGGGGTCGGCAGGGTGTCATATACTGCTCGAAGCAGGAATGAGATACGAAACGGCTCCAGCCTCCACAGTTCACTCCACGTCACGTTCCTCTTGGGAAGGTTCCACCTTGTCCAGGCACCTTGGGTTGCGAGCTCGATGGCTTTAGCTCTCCTTCCTTCTTCCTCAAGGTTTCGGACTTCATCCTGAATCAAGGTCCTCCTTTCCCTGGGAGTGGACTTGGACCACTGCTGGAAATGTGATGTTCCTAGACCCTGTCTTCCAGTGCAGAGGCTTCCGATGGTATCTTTGGTCCTGAGAGATGATTCTGCCTGGGCAATAGCAGTGCTAGCGGCCCACTTCCTGCCAGATCTTGTTCTTATTCCAGCTTCCCTGATCAGCCGATCTTGGGAGTCCCTATACGTCAGGGAAAGTCTGCATTTTGCGACTTTAAACTCCTCCAGAACTGAAGACAGGGGGAGCTGGAGCTGGCCCGACCTTATGTAGAGCCCCGTAGATGTAAAGCTCGGGGGTATCCCCAACCATTTCCGAAGGTGCTTGTTGAACTTCCTCTCCAACCCTTCAACTGTTGTTATCGCCACTTCGTACACGGTGAGAAGCCACATAAGTCTTTGGAGTAAGCCGTGCTGGTAGATCCAGCACTTGTATTTCCCAGGCAGACCAGACTTGTCAATCCTTTTCAACCATTCTTCAACCTGATTTTCGGTGCTGGAGATGCTGTTTTTATCCGTCATGGAATCATCATACCACTTTCCAAGGCATTTAATAGGGTTCCCTTGGATGTTTGGGATTGCTTCCCCCTGAACAAGCAACTTGAACTTTCCCGTTGTTTTTCCCTTTTGGATCACCAGACACCTTGATTTCTTGGGCTTGAAGATCATCTTTGCCCAAGTAGCCATACGATCCAGTTCCGCCAGGACCCATCTCGCCTGCACGTGAGTTGGTGTTATCACGGTAAGATCATCCATGAATGCCCTGATTGCTGGTTGTTGACTTCCTGCTGCAGTCTTTGGTCCTCTTGACTTTATGATCGCTGCAGAGATGATCAGGTTCATTCCCATGACAAACAAGATGGGAGAGATGGTGCACCCTGTCACTATTCCCTTCTCCACTGGCTGCCATTTAGTTGTGAACATGGCTGCTTGGAATCGTAGCTTGATGTCTCCCAGGTAGCTGGTGATCATCCCCTGGATGTGATGTGGGATGTGGTAATGGTCCATAGCCACTTGGATCACGTTATGGGGAATTGACCCATATGCATTAGCAAAATCAAGCCAGACTACTGTTAGGTTGCCTTTCTTCTCCTTTGCTTCTTGGATAAGTTGGCTGAGGAGCCCTGTATGCTCCAGGCACCCGGAGAACCCTTCGATACCGCCCTTCTGGATAGAGGTGTTAATATATCCATTCCGGGTCATAAAGGAGCTCATTCTTTTGGCCAGCACTGAAAAGAAGATTTTCCCCTCCACACTTAGCAAGGAAATGGTTCGGAACTGGCTGATCTTTGTGGATCCCCGTTCTTTCGGCACAAAGCACCCTTCTGCCCTTCTCCAGCTTGTTGGTACGGTTCCTTTGGCCCATATAACCCGCATAAGCTTCCACAGCCTGTGTAGGAGCTTAGGGCATTTCTTGTATACTTTGTAGGGTATACCGCTGGGACCTGGGGCAGAAGCTGATCTTGCGTGCTTGACAACCTCTTGAACCTCTCTCCATGATGGATATTCTGTGCTGAGGGAGGATGTTGGTGGACTGATATATATATATATATGTGTATGCGTATGTGTATTTATTATATGTAAATGTGTATATATATATATATATAGATTATATATGTATGCGTATATATAAATATATATATATATATATATATATATATGCATATATATAAATATATATGTATATATATATATATATATATATATATATATATATATATATATATATATATAAATATATATTCATATGTATGTACAGTATGCGTATGTATAAGTGTGTATATATATATACACATATATATGTACCAGAGGTGTGGACTCGAGTCACATGACTTGGACTCGAGTCATGAATTTGATGACTTTAGACTCGACTTGACAAAATGTAAAAAGACTTGCAACTCGACTTAGACTTTAACATCAATGACTTGTGACTTTACTTGGACTTGAGCCTTTTGACTTCACATGACTTGCTACTTTCCCCAAAACCCAACGATTAAAAAGTTATTCAGGAGCGCTCCGTATCTTCCATTGTGTACGGAAGTGTATCAGCGTGTGTGCGATGACAGCCTGTGCGCTACCTGTCAGTACAACAGCCAATCAAATTACATCCACGTTGTTTTCGTCACACAGCATTCAGCCAATCAAATTGCAGGAAAACCAACGAAGAAGAGCTTTCAAACAACAGAAGAATAAGTGAAGAAAATTATGCCATAAAGTGTTTCGTTCGGGTATTAAAACCACGACTTGGTCAACAAAACAGGAATTGCCGTATGCAAAACATGCGGTTGGAAGATTACAGACGGAGACGCATCAATTTACAACTTCGTTCGACATTTGAAGTTGCACAAAGAAGGGTACGTTTTGAATGTAAGCTAGCGTTTATTGGCTGAGTAACGTGACTTTTATTTGCTGTGTAGTTAAATCAGTGAGGCTGTAAACTCACTGCTAGCGTTATAACCATAGACATCTTATAAGGGTACGCAGCATCGAGCGCTACTGCCTATTGCCGCAGACGAGACGCGGGGCCGCCATCTTGGAGTGGTGATCCGCTCCACTCAGTGCAATTCATTTGGTAGGAACAATGAACTGTCAGCGCATTTATTTCATATTACCTCACGGAATACCACTTATATTCACGCGCTTTTTTGTCATTCGTGTAACTATGATAAAGGACACATGTCTTGGCGTGTTCATAATTTGCTTAACAGAAATAGAATATTCTTATATGCTATAAGTGACCAGACGTCTGATATCAAAACTGGGAATATAATCCCAGAGAAGGGGAAAAAACAGTCAGCTATTTTGAAGTTGAAGAAACAATATGATTAGGTTATATATACATGCGTATATCCTACATAAACAATGTATGAATACATTAGATATCTATATATTTTACGGACGTATAGACCAGAGGTTCTCAAATGGGGGTACTTGACGGTATGCCAAGGGGTACATGATATTTTTTTAAATATTCTAAAAATAGCAACAATTCAAAATCCTTTATAAATATATTTATTGAAAAATACTCCAACAATATATGAAAGTAAATTCATAAAGTGTGAAAAGAAATGCAACAATGCAATATTCAGTGTTGATAGCTAGATTTTTTGTGGACATGTTCCATTAATATTGATGCTAAAGATTTCGTTTTTGTGAAGAAATGTTTAGAATGAAGTTGATGAACCGAGATGGATCTTTATTACAATCCCCAAAGAGGGCACTTTAAGTTGATGACTACTTCTATGTGTAGAAATCTGTATTTATAATTGAATCACTTGTTTATTTTTCAACAAGTTTTTAGTTATATTTACATCTTTTTTTTTTCAAATAGTTCAAGAAAGACCACTACAATTGTCCAATATTTTGCACTGTTATACAGTTTAATAAATCAGAAACTGATGACATAGTGCTTTATTTTACTTCTTTATCTCTTTTTTCAACCAACAATGCTTTGCTCTGATTAGGGGGTACTTGAACTAAAAACATGTTCACAGGGGGTACATCACTGAAAAAAGGTTGAGAACCACTGATATAGTTTATCTCTGTTGCTGCAACAGCAGAGTTTATTCTGTCTGGACACTTTGTATTGATATTTTCTATTACATTCTTCCTTTAAATGATCATGTTTACATTGATTGAAGATATATAAACACCGGAAAGTCTTTATTTCAGCTAAAACCACCAATCTGTTTCACTGGATTCAGAATAAAACAAAATTCTGTTTAACTCAACAAAGTTAGTATTTGAATATTGTCACTTGAAGACTTATCTGTGGTTACAATAAAATGAGAATGCATCATAATCAATGGCGGCTGGTGAATTTTGTGTTAGGTGGGCCTGAAAGTTTGTAAACCAAATACCTGTAGGAGGGTCATCCTCTCCCAGAAGATTTCTTTGTGATTTTCACATACAAATATTGTAGTTCTTTGCTCCTGCTTAACTCTGTGGTAATATTGTTTTCACAAAATACAACCAATAGTATGTTAATGTTAAATCTTGTGAAAAGTAATCCTCCAATTCCTATTTTCAACAGTCCGCTCAATTGAGCAGGAAAACGCTGAATACCAGCCCAGCATCTTTGTTTTCTACCTGTCAACTGTCAGTTTAGGCTGCTTGCCGGCTCCTCATCACCACTTCAAGATGGCGGCCAAATTGCTTGCGTCACAGCAGCCAATTCTGCGTCTACTTATAAGATGTCTATGGTTATAACGTCATTGCAAACACGGCAATCTGTTGCGTCCACTGCCGTTTGCTACCTTATTCATACTTTTTGTCAAGTGATATTTTTTTTAAGCAGGGTTGCATGAGATACCTACACATAACGTTACGTTAGTGAATGTATCACACACAGTAACGTAACGTTAGACGGCGGTCAGCAGCACCGCATATTTTAGCCACCTACAAAAAGACAAACATAGTCAAATAAAGGTCAGTTAAAATGTATACTATATTAAGAATATGTGTACATATTCCATAGAGCCCTGACATCTAACAAGTACAGCACTGTTCATTGTTATGTTCATGTATTTGTTGTTTTTCATGTGTACACACACATAAACACATACAGTATGAGATGAGATCAATGAGATAAGGTGACAACATGATATAAACTGCTGTGGAACTAGTTACAATGCAATATTCCATGGAAATACAATGTTGACACTTTTGTGCAAGTAAGTACAGTTGCACTTGTTTTTTCAAATGTGTTTATACTGTAAAGGAATGAGGTAAATGTTTAGAATAACTGGTTAATAGTACTATTATGAAGTGCAATGTCAGCACTGTTTTTTTTAAATAATAAATAAAGCGTTTTAAAAGCAAACACAATCTGTGTACATATATTAGTCTGTGGTTAAAAAGACTTGAAATGACTCGAAACCCAAAATGCAGGACTTGAGACTTGACTTGAGACTTTCCAGTATTGACTTTGGACTTGACTCGGACTTGCCTGTATTGACTCGGGACTTGACTCGAGACTTGAGGTCAAAGACTTGAGACTTACTTGTGACTCGCAAAACAATGACTTGGTCCCACCTCTGATATGTACAGTATATATGTATATAGGTTCATACATGTGTATATATGTATATGTATACATATGTGTGTATATATATACATGTATATATATATATATATATATATATATATATATATATAAATATGTGTGCTTGTGTGTTTGTGTAAATACTGTAGATGTGTATGTATGTATATATGTACATATGTAATATATATATATATATATATATATATATATATATTTATAAATACATATACATATAAGTTGTGTACATATTAAGGATGGATTAATATAATGTATATATAATTATTATAATTTGAGATTTAGAGAATGTAAAAGTTTGAATCCTTGTTTACTTCCGTGACAACCTCCTTAAAGGTTTGTAATCAGTCAGCAAGCAGGAATAGTTGTAGAAAAAGTGTTATGCATTTTTCCCATCATGCATTGTAATGGATTTAAGTGGGTGTTTTTGTGTGGACGTCTTTAAGATAACCACAAAGCTGAGTGAGCAGGTTGTGTTGTGTATGACCGTGTGTTGACTTTGTGTTTGTTTTGCATTTTTTGTGTGCCACAACTAGGGAAGGTTGTCTGGATTGGGTCATATCAGTTAATGCTGTGCTTTGTTTGGTTCCAACCACAATTCATGGTGACCGACTTGAATTACTCACTTTTTCTACAGAATTGCTACAAAGTTCCTGCAAAAAAAATTATGATATTTAAAATTCTTTACTAAAGGCATGATGTCCCGTGGACCAAATTGAAGACGCCGTCGGGCAGCACTTGGCCCAAAGGCGGTATTTTGGACACCCCTGCTATACAGCAACAGTCTGGAGGGGACTGCAGATGGAAATGAGCCTTTGGCTACAATCTGATACATCACATTTTATATGTTCATTAATGTGCATTGTACCATGTAATAAAGATATAATAGGTATGACAAATGGGGACCTCCTATCAGGAGTTTTATTACACATTTATGAACAAGCTTATCGGTGTGTCTAATGGGACAGTCATAAGTCAAGTTGGAGAAAATGCAATCATTTATACATTTTTTAATGTTTCTGTGAAGCTCGGTAGCAAATGTGTTGTGAACCAGACCTTCTTCTTTTTTGGAGGCGTTTGCAGATTGCAAATACAACCAAGCCCCACATTCTACAGAAGTATCATAATTTATCTTTTGGAAATATACACTGTTTCAATATATATCTTGAAGTAGTCACAGCTGCTATTTTTAAAAATAAACAAACACATTCACTCAGTCGCAATATTAGGTACACCTGTGCACCATCCATCCATCCATCTTCTTCCGCTTATCTAAAGTCGGGTTGCGGGGGCAGCAGCCTAAGCAGAGAAGCCCAGATTTCCTTCTCCCCAGCCACTCTATCCCGCTCTTTCTGGGGGGGATCCCAAATCGTCTCAGGAAAGGTGGGAAACAAAGGGTTCTAATACTTAAATACATATGATACATTAGTTTTTAATTTTTTATAAATTTACAAACATTTCTAAAAAAAAAAATTCTGTCAAGATTGGGTGCTGACTATATGAATTAAAATTAACTTTTTTGATTTTAGCAAATGGCTGCAATGAAACAAAGACTGAATTTAAAGGGGTCTAAATATTTTCCGTACCCAGTGTATATAAATATGTTTTTTTATAGATGTGCATTTGTATATATGTGTATATATGTATATAATAATATATGTGTACATATATATATATATGTGTATATATAAATGTGTGTTTGTATGTACATATATAGGTATGTATGTATATATATATATATATATATGTATGTGTGTGTGTGTGTGTGTGTGTGTGTGTGTGTGTGTGTGTGTGTGTGTGTGTGTGTGTGTGTGTGTGTGTGAATTTAAAGGGGTCTAAATATATTCCATACCCACTGTATATAAATGTGTGTGTACATATGTATATAATCATTTATGTGTATAATATATATATATATATATATGTGTGTGTGTGTGTGTGTGTGTGTGTATATACAAATGTGTGTATATGTACATATACAGGTATGTATGTATATATTTATATATGTGTGGGTGTGTGTCTGTATGTGTGTGTGTGCGTGTGTGAGAGAGCGTGTGTATAATTGCATGTTTTGAGCAATGACGGTTTAAAATAAAATAAAAATCCAACACATTTATTGGGGATCCATTAAGTATTTCACGTAAGGCTACGTTCACACTGCAGGGTAGGATGTCCAATTACAATTTTTTTTTGTTTTTTGGTCAAATCTGATCTTTATTTACCTCTTTTCTGCTCATTTTCTGCTTATCATGCAGCCGTCTATTTTAGTAAATATTTGTGACACATCGATTTTTGATGACGTTCTGTGACCGTAGGGCGGGAGAATTTACTTTGAGGATGCATTGCTTGTATATAAGATTTATTTCCAGATACAAAAGAGGCCTGTGTCGGATTTGAAATATTCAGAATTCCACCGTTCACATTGACATGAAAAAAGCCGATACAGGTCGCATATGGGCAAAATAATTTAGGGGCGGGGTCCCCACATCTTACATTTAAGACTGCTGCCCGATTGTAGCTGAGATAGGCACCAGAGCCCCAAGCGACCCCAAAAGGGACAAGCGGTAGGAAATGGATGGATGGATAGGTCTTTTATTTTATTTATTTTTTTAATAGTATTTTTAGAATGTGCCGCAGGCCGTTAAAACAAGACAAGTTAATTACCTACTAGCAAATGCAGCTGCATCGTAAACGCGCATGCAAAACTGCTGCACTCAGACTACTCACGATGACACTAAAGTAGGTTGCCTACAGCCACAGCTAATAATAGATTCTGACAGTTATTTGCTTTTTTTTTGTTGTTTTTTTAGACCATGCACCTAGCAACTATAGGAGATAATCTAGGACAGTGATTCTCAAATGGGGGTACTTGAAGGTATGCCAAGGGGTACGTGAGATTTTTAAAAAATGTTCTAAAAATAGCAACAATTCAAAAATCCTTTATAAATATTTTTATTGAATAATACTTCAACAAAATATGAATTTAAGTTCATAAACTGTGAAAAGAAATGCAACAATGCAATATTTAGTGTTCACAGCTAGATTTTTTGTGGACATGTTCTATAAATATTGATGTTAAAGTTTTTTTTTTTCTGTGAAGAAATGTTTCGAATTAAGTTCATGAATCCAGATGGATCTCTATTACAATCCCCAAAGAGGGCACTTTAAGTTGATGATTACTTCTATGTGTAGACATCTTTATAACTGAATCACTTGATTATTTTTCAACAAGTTTTTAGTTATTTTTATATCTTTTTTTCCAAATAGTTCAAGAAAGACCACTACAAATGAGCACTGTTATACAATTTAATAAATGAGAAACTGATGACACAGGGCTGTATTTTACTTCTTTATCTCTTTTTTTCAACCAAAAATGCTTCGCTCTGATTAGGGGGTACTTGAATTAAAAAAATGTTCACATCACTGAAAAAAGGTTGAGAACATCTGTACTAGCAAATGTAGCAGCATCTTAAATGCACATGCAAAACTGCTGCACCCAGACTACTCACAATGACACTAACGTGGGTTGCCTACAGCCACAGCTGATAATAGATTCCGACGGTTATTTTATTTGTATTTTTTTATTTTTTTAGACCATGCACCTGGCAACTATAGGACTTGAATTTTACCGCTAAAAACAGTGGTATGGTTTTTGTATTCCATTCCATTTATTCAATTGTTTAATATGCTGTAGAAAAAAAACATACACTGCTTTTACTGTAAAATTGCCAGGTTTTTAAAGTAAAATTTAAATGGTTTTTTTTGCAGCTTATGTAAAAAATATACTGTTAATGTTTTATGACTCTCGCTGCTGTGTTGGATCCGCTTTGGACTGGACTCTCGCGGCTGTGTTGGATCCATTATGGATTGAACTTTCACAGTATCATGTTAGACCCGCTCAACATCCATTGCTTTCGTCCTCTCCAAGGTTTTCATTCATAGTCATCATTGTCACCGACGTCCCACTGGGTGTGAGTTTTCCTTGCCCTTATGTGGCACAAGTGATTTAGGGATATATAAGTAAACATTGATTGATTGATTGATAATCTTGGAGTCTATAGTCTAACACAGGGGTAGGGAACCTATGGCTCTAGAGCCAGATGTGGCTCTTTTGATGTCTGCATCTGGCTCTCGGATAAATCTTAGTTGACATTGCTTAACATGGTAAGTAATGAATAATTCCACTGGTAATCACATTGTCAAAAATAACATTCAAAATATAAAGCATTCTCATGCATTTTAATCCATCCATCAGGTTTCTACCGCACCTGTTCAAGAAGTCGCATTAATGGTAAGAAGGATTTTATTTATTGTTGGTTAGCTTCAGAATAACAATGTTATTAACAAGGATAAGAGACTTCCATCCATCCATCCATTTCTACCGCTTATACTCTAAAAATGTTGGTCTTGCTTAAAAATGCACGCATTTAGTTGTATTCAGTCTTAAAAAAAAGTGTATGGCTCTCACGGAAATACTTTTTAAAATATTTGCCTTGTATGGCTCTCTCAGCCAAAAAGGTTCCCGACCCCTGGTCTAACAACTCGATACAGAAACATTAGTCCGAACTAAACACAACTGAGTTTGCTCCTTAATGTTCCTACCTGTTCTTGTAAACGCTGAGTCCAGTATCTGTCATTAGTCGTGAATTCTAAATCATTTGTCATTCGGTAGCGTGTTAGCAATAAAGCCATCTATGTGGGGCAAGTATAGCTTAGTTTTATGCGCCTGCACTCAAAGCCTTTTAACAGCTACTGGACCTTGGTGAATGTCTGCCGCCTATTTCATGGATCCTTCCACGAGAGACAGCTAAGTGTACTGGGAAATAAATCAAAACAAGTCTGAGGAAATGAAGTTGAAATGGCGTCGGGCGGACGCTTGTTGGTCCAACAGAAACACTCGGCAAGGACCCGTGTCTCGCACGAGCAGTCGTTTGCATTTTCTTGCATCGCAGCCAACTTTTGTAAAAATGACTTTGTTAATAATGTGTCTTAAAAAAAAAAAAAGAAAGATTCAGATTAGCTCAGCATATTTCTCCAGGCGACTTGTTCTGAAGTTGTTCCGGAAAAACGCTTCATCATCTGGTCTTTGATCTGCACCGCGGTGTTTGCAGACGCTCTAAAAGGGTGAGCGGAATCAGCGTCTTTACTGCGGTTTCTCTCGTCTCACTTTTACAATGCGAGCAGGTCACGGAGGCAACGTTCTCACTGCAGGGTATGAAGCCCGATTGGGATACATATTTTTTTTGTTCAAATTTTTTTTATTTCCATATAGTCATTTACATTACATAATTAAAGGGGAACAATATCACCAGACCTATGTAAGCGTCAACATATACCTTGATGTTGCAGAAAAAAGACCATATGTTTTTTTAACCGATTTCCGAACTCTAAATGGGTGAATTTTGGCGAATTAAACGACTTTCTATTATTCGCTCTCAGGGCGATGACGTCAAAAGGTGACATCACCTAGGTAGTCAATCCGCCATTTTCTCAAACAAATTACAAACATCGAGTCAAATCAGTTCTGTTATTTTCCGTTTTTTCGACTGTTTTCCTTACCTTGGAGACATCATGCCTCGTCGGTGTGTTTTCGGAGGGTGTAACAACACGATCAGGGACGGATTCAAGTTGACTTACGTGGAGTGTGCATCGTGCTAATCGATGCTAACATACTATTTAGGCTAGCTGTATGTACATATTGCATCGTTATGCCTCATTTGTAGCTATATTTGCATCCAGCCTTTCCCTCCACCCACATTTAATGCCAAACAAATACTTACCAATCGACGGATTTAAGTTGCTCCGGTGTCAAAAGATCCGAAAGTCCCTCGTCTTCACATTTTACCGGCGATGCTACAACAGACATGGCACAGAGATGTCTGGAGACCCTGCGACACTCAAAGCAGATGCCTTTCCAACAATAAAGTCAACAAAATCACAAAGGTGAGTTTTGTTGATGTTATTGACTTATGTGCTAATCAGACATATTTGGTCACGGCATGACTGCCTGCTTATCGATGCTAACATGCTATTTAGGCTAGCTGTATGCACATTTGTAGCTATATTTGCATCCAGCCTTTCACTCCACCCACAGTTAATGCCAAACAAACACTTACCAATCGACGGATTTAAGTTGCTCCTGCACATCTTACTGGCGATGCTATGACAGACATGGCACAGAGATGTATGGATACCCTGCGACACTCAATCGTAGGTTAGGCGGCGATCGCCGAATAGCTTCAATAGCTATTCGCTCAATAGCTTCAGTTTCTTCTTCAATTTCGTTTTCACTATCTGCCTCCACACTCCAACCATCCGTTTCAATACATGCATAATCTGTTGAATCGCTTAAGCCACTGAAATCCAAATCTGAATCCGAGCTAATGTCGCTATACTTGCTGTACTATCCGCCATGTTGGCATCACTAAATGACGTCACAGGAAAATGGACGATGGATTTAAAGATAGCGAAAATCAGGCACTTTAAAGCCTTTTTCGGGATATTCCATGATGGGTAATATTTTGAAAAACACTTTGGGAAATAAAATAAGCCACTGGGAAATGATTTTAATTGGTTTTAACCCTTCTGAAATTGTGATAATGTTCCCCTTTAACCATGGCCCTTGTTTGTATGTACGTCTCAGTCCGATTTCAAGGATTTAACCCGAGTCTTAACCCAATTATTTTGCGCAGGGGACAAAAAATGTTGGCTATGGAAGTCAGTGGGGTCCTTTGGACATTGGCGTGAGCTGCTTTGATATAATAAGTGGGGTGAACACCACGAGATGCATCATTATCATCATCAGTATGGCGATCCGCCCTGTTTGGGTGTATCCCTTTATGGAGGATGCCTGTGCCTGACTTTGTTTAACGTGGGGAGACTGGTGCGCAGTCACCACACCATCCTTGACAGAAATCGGGTCAGTGTCCAGTGGCATGGCGTCTAAGACGACTCGGGACCCTTTTCTGCTGCAGCCTTCTTCCGCCATTGCAGCCGTTGTGGTAGTTCTTAAATCTATCGTCTTCCGCCATTCAGGTCTTCACTGGAAATGTCCAATAATGGCTTTTTTGCCGATATCCGATATTCCGATATGGTCCAACTCTTAATGACCGATTCCGATATCAACCGATACCGATATATGCAGTCGTGGAATTAACACATTATTATGCTTAATTTTGTTGTGATGCCCCGCTGGATGCATTAAACAAAGTAGCAAGGTTTTTCAAAATAAATCAACTCAAATAATGAAAAAAAATACCAACACGGCACTGCCATATTTATTATTAAAGTCACAAAGTGCATTATTTTTTTTAACACGCATCAAAACAATAGTTTGGAATTTGGGACATGCTCTCCCTGAGAGAGCATGAGGAGGTAGTGTTAGGTGGTAAGCGGGGGGTGTATATTGTAGCGTCCACGAAGAATTAGTGCTGCAAGGGGTTCTCTGTACTTGTTCTTTGGTGTTTATGTTGTGTTACGGTGCGCATGTTCTCCCGAAATGTGTTTGTCATTTTATGTTCTAGGTAAAGTAAGAACGAATATAGAATACAAATGTATTTCAGTTTTAGGAGTTAAATGGTGGAACAAGCTCAGTGATGAGTTGAAGTCATGTACTTCTTCGTTAAGGTTGAAAAAAAACCTTGAAAGGTGAAATAATTGAAAATGATAAAATATAGTAATAATTACTTTTATCCCATTGATGTTTTTTTAATGTTGATGTTCCAGGAAATCTAATTTTCAGTGAAGGTATAGGGTAGTCATTCTTTTTCTTTTCCCTTCTTTTTGTCAGGGGTGCTTGTTGTCGAACCCCATGATGCAGAGATGGAGGCAGGCATTGGATAAGAAAACATGATTAAATATAAATAATAGAACAAGAACAAACAAACAGCACGCACGTGGGCGGAATAACAAACTAAGGGAGCTAGCACTGGGAGCTAGAAAAACAAAAAGGAACTTTAGCATGGAAGCTAGTGGATAGCAAACAGAAAAACTGGAAATAACTAATGCTAACAGAAACAGCTTACCGCTACGACGACCAGGACAAAGTGTAGCATGACAGGTAGTAGCTGTAGCAAAATGACACGACAGGTAGCACAACAAGAGTGACATGTGGCAACGACAATGCAATACAACGATCCAACACTGACTGGAGGAACAGAAGAGGTAAAATAGGAGCTGGCCGATTGACATCAGGTGTGACCAGATGCCAATCAGCCGCAGCTGAGTGAAAACAGGAGACAGGGAGACAAACAGGAAGCTGAACCAAAATAAGAGCACTAGACAGGAACTAAGGACAGGAAATACTAAACACACAGAGGAGAAAATAAAACACACACAAACTGTCAGTGGCAACTCTGACACTTTTGTGTGTGTAAATGTGTATGATTGGCGATATGTAGAACCCATACTGTTAAACTGATCACACAAAATAGTTGATTGATTATATGACCGAAATAAGCTTATTTGATTAATTCATTCACGTTTGGTGTGGGTTCACAGTGTGGCGCGTATTTTTAACAGTGTTAAAGTTGTTTATACGGCCACCCTCAGTGGGACTTGTATGGCTGTTGACCAAGTATGCCTTGCATTCACTTGCGAATGTGTGTCAAGGACGTATATATTATGTGACTGGGTCGGCACGCTGTTTGTAAGGAGGAAAAGCAGACGTGACGACAGGTTATAGAGGACGCTAAAGGCAGTCCCTTTAAGGCAACATTGTTGTCCAGGTGAAAATTCGGAGAAATCCAGGAGAATGGTTGCCCTTGGACATTTTTGGGAGGGGCACTGAAATTTCAGGAATCTCCTGGGAAAATTGGGAGGGCTGGCAAGTGTGCTCACGTCTGTAGCAGACTGACCAACAGTCGGCTGGGCTCTCAGGACACATATTGCCCTCATAGAACATCATGAAAAAGTCACTCCTGCGGCTTAATGATGTTTTAGCAGAGGCTGTCGCTGTCCCATCAAAAGCCTGTAACTCCAATTTATTGGGATGAATTTGTGTGTGAAAAAGTAAGAATGTTGAGGCGTGTTACAGACTGGCAGGCGCATTAAAAGCTAAATCTGTGTTTGAGCTCACCTAGGAGGCGGGTGATAACAATGATTTCCTCTCCCGTAATGGCTGCGCTCGGCTAAGCTGTGCAAATATTTACGCTAATTGTTCTCATTGTATGGGGGGGGAGGAGACGACAAAAAAAAAAATAATTCTCGTGACTCCGGCGTGGCGCCCCTCATCAATTGGCCGCGCACCACGCCCCGATGATTAGACTGAAAGGCGCTAATGGAAAATAAACATTGAAAGTGCAGCGATAAAAAAACAAAACAAAAAGAGTGTTTCCTGTAAAGGCGGATGACATGTTTGCTACTTCCTACATCAGCTTAGAGGCGGTAATACGTGGCCAGATGTGGGATTGTTTAGCAGGCTAATGGCTTGGCTCGTAAGTTGAAGAGCAAAGTGATGAACACAAACAGCCTGGGAGTCTACAATAAGTCAATTAAAGGCCTACTGAAACCCACTACTACCGACCACGCAGTCTGATAGTTTATATATCAATGATGAAATATTAACATTGCAACACATGCCAATACGGCTGGTTTAGTAGACTAAATTTTCTTGTTGAAAATGTCGCGGAATGATGACGCGAAATATTAGCGCTCCACCAAACACGGCTAAAAGTCGTCTCTGTTCATGGCGTAATTACATAGTATTTTGGACATCTGTGTTGGTGAATCCTTTGCAATTTGTTTAATTAATAATGGAGACTATAAAGAAGAATGCTGTTGGTGGAAAGCGGTGGATTGCAGCTGCCTTTAGCACCGAGACACAGCCGGTGTTTGTTTGTTGTGAAGCAGAGCGGTCAAGCGAACATGTTTTCTCTATGTCAAGTAGCATGTTTTTGGATGGGGAAATTGTGATATATACCTTACCGGAGACATCAATGGATTATTCGTCATCCTGCAGCAGCTCTAATGTCAAAAAAGGCAGCTGTTAGCTTGGCTCCTCGGCTTCTCTCTGAGACACTGCGTGTTCACCGCCGCCATCTGACCTCGAGGTATGTCTTTACAATCTTTAAAATCTCACTAAAACACTATTAAAACAATAAGCAGATAAGGGATCTTCCAGAATTATCCTAGTAAATGTGTCTAAAAACATCTGAATCGCTCACAATGCAATCGCCCTTTTTTTAAAACTTTATTATTATTTTTTTTTCTAGTCCTTCGCTATCAATATCTTCAGCCACAAATCTTTCATCCTCGCTCAAATTAATGGGGAAATTGTCGTTTTCTTAGTCCGAATAGCTCTTTTGAGCTATGTGAGTAGCCCTCACACGGGTGATGTCATCGTCTGCGACTTCCGGTACAGGTGGTTGTGAGTTTTCCTTGCCCTTATGTGGGCCTACCGAGGATGTCGTAGTGATTTGTGTTGTGGTTTGTGCAGCCCTTTGAGACACTAGTGATTTAGGGCTATATAAGTAAACATTGATTGATTGATTGATTGATTGATTGGCGACCACAAGTTGCAAACTTTATCGTGGATGTTCTCTACGAAATCCTTTCAGCAAAAATATGACAATATCGCGAAATGATCAAGTATGACACATATAATGGACCTGCTATCCCCGTTTAAATAAGAAAATCTCATTTCAGTAGGCTTCACGGTGGCAGAGGGGTTAGTGCGTCTGCCTCACAATACGAAGTTCCTGCAGTCCTGGGTTCATATCCAGGCTCGGGATCTTTCTGTGTGGAGTTTGCATGTTCTCCCCGTGAATGCGTGGGTTCCCTCCGGGTACTCCGGCTTCCTCCCACCTCCAAAGACATGCACCTGGGGATAGGTTGATTGGCAACACAAAAATTGGCCCAAGTGTGTGAATGTTGTCTGTCTATCTGTGTTGGCCCTGCGATGAGGTGGCGACTTGTCCAGGGTGTACCCCGCCTTCCGCCTGATTGTAGCTGAGATAGGCGCTAGCGCCCCCCGCGACCCCAAAAGGGAATAAGCGGTAGGAAATTGATGGATGGATGGCATTTCAGTAGGCCTTTAAAGACGTTTGACGTTGGACTCCCTTTAAGGCGACGTCTGTATCCCGGCCATTTTTTCTTTTCTTTTCCTGTCGTTAAGAAGTCTGCAAATGTTCCCGTGCGACTCATCACGTCCGTCAAGAGAGTTAATGTCCCCACAACTTTGCTTTTAGTGGGATTGCGCAGCCATTGTTGATGTGGAGGGACTGAGTCTTCTTCTCGATTAAAGATATTGTGAAAGTTTCCCTCGCGGATCCTGATGACAAAGATGTTATTTACAATTTACTCCGGGAGTCCCAGGCCGATATCAGGAAGAAAACAACAACAACACGAGCAGTCCTGCAGCGTGTTTAAGCTGGACCGCCAGTTAACATTTAAATGTCCTTCAACATGGGTCTTTTCTTGTATTTTAGTCAGGTTAAACATGGCAGTAGCCTACTAGGTACTAACAGGTACACATCAGCTAAGCACACACTAGCACACAAGCTAGTTAAAGTGTGGTGAAATTACTCTCTGCATTTGACCCATCCCCTTGGGGAGCAGTGAGCAGCAGGGGTGGCCGCGCTCGGGAATCATTTTGGTGATTTAACCCCCAATTACAACCCTTGATGCTGAGTGCCAAGCTGGGTCCCATTTTTATTGCCTTTAGTATGAACTCACAACCTACCGATCTCAGGGCAGACACTGAGCAATTATACAGTACAAGCCAAAAGTTTGAACACACTTTCCCATTCACTGTGTTTTCTTTATTTTCATGACTATTTACAATGTAAATTGTCCCTGAAGGCATCAAAACTGTGAATGAACACGTGGAGTTATGTACTTAAGAAAAAAAACTCTTTCTACATATTATCCATGTTTGGCGCATTGAAGCTGCTTGATATTTTAGATTGATTACAAAACTTTAATGACGGTAAACAAAGTAAGAATGGAATTTATTATTCAATTCTAAATCCAACTATTAATTCTTTATTATATTACTATAATATATATACAGTACATGCCAAATGTTTGGACACACCTTCTCATTCAATGTGTTTTCTTTATTTTCATGACTATTTACATTGTAGATTGTCACTGAAGGCATCAAAACTGTGAATGAACACGTGGAGTTATGTACTTAACAAAAAAAAAACCAAAACATGTTCTATTCAGGCCAGTGACCATGGAGTATACTTTTAAGAAAAATAATGCACAACATTTACTGGTATGGCCCAATCTAAACGACCTCCCCTAGTCTGGGTACATAAAACAAATCTACCAGCACAAAATGTCAATCATTACACAACCTGATCATTGAAAATTTTGGATATTATAATAAAAACTGCAATATTGCCTCGAGCAGGGGTTTTCCAAACTACGGCCCGCGAGACAGCAAAAGATTGCAGAGGGTGTGATTACATAATACATTTTAATATCTGGTGGTTTTGTAGGTGCTTGTCTGTCGCTGTCTTGTGGGCAATGCTGAGTGACTCCGGCCAGTATACTTTCAAGAAACTACAACTACGTGTATGACCCAATCTAAACAACCTTCCCTAGTCATTATGCAGGAAAAAAAATCTACCTGCACAAAATTTCAATGAACATGTTATACATAACACAACCTGCTCTCTGAACTTTGTGGATATTATAAAATAAAGCAATAGTTAACCACCATAAAAAAATCAAAATTGCCCCCGTTTAAATCCATCGTGGGGGAGGGGGGCAAAAACTCTTTCCACATATTATCCATGTTTGGCGCATTGAAGCTGCTTGATATTTTGGATTGATTACAAAACTTTAATGACGGTAAACAAAGTAAGAATGGAATTTATTATTCAATTCTAAATTCAACTATTAATTGTTTATTATATTATTATAATATATATACAGTACATGCCAAATGTTTGGACACACCTTCTCATTCAATGTGTTTTCTTTATTTTCATGACTAGTTACATTGTAGATTGTCACTGAAGGCATCAAAACTGTGAATGAACACGTGGAGTTATGTACTTAACAAAAAAAACTAAAACATGTTCTATTCAGGCCAGTGACCATGAAGTATACTTTTAAGAAAAATATAGCACAGCATTTACTTGTATGGCCCAATCTAAACGACCTCCCCTAGTCATGGGACAGAAATAAAGAAATCTACCAGCACAAAATGTCACTCATAACACAACCTGCTCATTGAAAATTGTGGATATTACAATAAAAACAGTCAACCACCATGAAAAATAAAAAAATACACACGCAAAGCATGATGGGGGAAAAAAGCCCCAAAATCTCTCCACACTAATCCATGTTTGGCGCATTTAAGCTGCTTGATATTTTAGATTAATTACGCAACTTTAAAGAAGGTACACAAGGTAAGAATGGAATTTAATATTCCATTCTAAATTCAACTATTAATTATGTATTACCCATTCATCCATTTTTCTACCGCTTATTCTTATTATAATAAACATATATATATATATATATATATATATATATACATATATATATTTATTTATTTATATATAATACAGGCCAAAAGGTTGGACACACCTTCCCCTCATTCAGTGTGGGTTCTCTGATTTTCTTGATTACATAACTCCACGTGTTCATTCATAGTTTTGATGCCTTCATTGACAATCTACAATGTAAATAGTCATGAAAAAAAATTCACCCTTTTAGAGTTCGGAAATCTGTTAAAAAAACTTAGGGTCTTTTTTCCGCAACATCAAGGTATATATTGACGCTTACATAGGTCTGTCTAGTGATAATGTTCCCCTTTAAAAAAAAGCAACGATAACCACTGGTAAAGAGGGTGAAAATATCATAGAATTACGATTATAATGATACACCGGGCAACGCCGGCCCAAGTCCTCCACTATGAAGCTTTTGGAGTTATGTTGATATCATAATTAGTTTGAAGGTTGCCCAAAATAGCAAAATGTATATTTAAAATATCATACCCACAGTATAAAATGTATTAAACTCTCTCTTCCCACGATCGCCTTCAGCGAGGCCTGAGGAGGATTCTCTGCAAAGCTGGCGAGATTGCATCACACCAGGAAGTAAAACTGCCGCCAACTTTATGAAATATTTCCCCCCCCACCCCCCAAAAAAACAAGACTTGCAGTGATGGATTTGACTCGCCGTGTTTTCCTTATTTAATGCGACTTCCCTGACATCCACTTCCAAATCCTGAATGTATTCTACTCTTTGAATAGCAGAACTTTGCATGTCAGCCATCTTCCATCCATCCATTTTCTACCGCTTTTTCCCTTAGGGGTCGCGGGGGGCGCTGGTGCCTATCTCAGCTACAATCGGGCGGAAGGCGGGGTACACCCTGGACAAGTCGCCACCTCATCGCAGGGCCTGTCAGCCATCTTGTCTATTAGTATTCAGCTAGACCGTGGGCTAGCTGCTACTTAGTACCATTAACAGGATTTTTTTTTTTTTTGTTGCATTGATTAATGCGACCCTGGAGGTCTTGGACAGTGAGCGATGGCGCTTGTCATCGCTCTGACACGTGGAGATGTTGCAGATATCTTGCACACAACAAGGAGACGGGAGAACAAGTTGGCACTGAAAATGCAATGTCATGCATCCGCGTTGTTGTTGTCGTCGTCGTCTCTGAAATGCGTAACTTCAACAAAACAAATAGACTATAAACAAACGTCCACTGCAGCGGACGCCGGTCCCCACAAGGTCGTATTTGTTTGTCATCTCAACTGCAACAGACCGCAGCAATCAACTTAGAGGGCATACTTGCCAACCTTGATACCTCCGATTTCAGGAGGTGGGGGGCGTGGTCGGGGGTGGGGCGGAGGCGTGGTTGGGGGCGGGAGCCGTGGTTAAGAGGGGTGGCGTATAATTCACCAACTCGTGTATTTCATATATTAAATTAGATTAGATTAGATAGTACTTTATTTATTCCGTCAGGAGAGTTCCTTCAGGAAAATTACAATTTTCAGCACAATCCAATTCAAGTTTAGACAAACATTACAGGGAGACAGAACAGGATCGCTGACGGGTCTGCCGGCTTCCAGCGCCCCTTACAAAAAAGATGAGATACAGGTAAACAAAGAGAAAAAAATAGAAGATTAAAATAAAATGAAAAAATCGGTCTCAGCCTGGGCCCTGGAGAGGAGGTGCAGACTGAGGCCAAGGGAAAAAAAAACAAAAAAAAAAACCAACTCATAGCCATGGTACACATCCCTCTTACATGTGTGTAAGAGGGAAACATCAAAGAACACAGAGGACATTAAAAACATTAAAGCAGCAGATACAAGCAGACACTTCTACATACAGCTATGAATAAAAAGTAAAAGAAACATATCCACTGTGGGGGCCTCTGCGGTGTTCCACGCCATCGTCCGCTGGGGTGGAGGGAGCATGGCCAGAGACAGGAGCAGACCCAACAAAGCAACCAAGACAGCTGTCTCCACTTTCGGCCAGTGTCCAGTCCGCATGGATGAGCGAGGATACGTCCAAGGTGACTGAGGTGTCCGACACCTGCTCACCCAGCCAAGACACCGCGAAGCCTCTCCGTCCCAGCGCTCAGTGCTAGCTCCGCAGCCATGTCCCCTCATCCGCATCTCCTCCAGTCCCTCCAAACTCTGCATTCCTGTCCCCTCATCCGCATCTCCTCCAGACCCTCCAAACTCTGCAGTCCTGTCCCCTCATCCGCATCTCCTCCAGTCCCTCCAAACTCTGCAGTCCTGTCCCCTCATCCGCATCTCCGCCAGTCCCTCCAAACCGACTCCGTTGTGGCAGACACCCAGCAGCTGGTCTCCATGGCCAAAAGGCTCTCAGGAGGCAGATTAGAAGTTCACAAAAAAAGCACCACAGAAGTCACGAAAATGGCACCCCTTGTCACACAGTCCCAAAGGGTCCTGGACCAAAAGGCAAAAAAATATAATAAGACATGAAAACAAGAGGGAAACACAAAAGGATGACACAAGAGCACAGAGCTCCTGCCAACAGCAGCCACTACAGCAGCGCCATCTTGGAAAAAAAAAGTACATATATATATAAATATATATATATATGTATGAAATACTTGACTTTGATTGAATTCTAGCTATATATATTTATTTTATTATATATATCAATGAAAGAAATAGTTGAATTTCCGACGGCATCTATCAAATACACAGTAATAAAAACACAGTTGTTCTACTAACTGTACTGTGCTTGCTGGTTACTAAAAAAACAACAACAACACTTACCTTTTACTATTTGAGTAAACTTTGTTCTGCCATTTGCGTATTGGCGAGCGATCTCCGAATCCGGGAACATCCTTCACGGATTTGTTGTAGACATCCGCAAATGAGAACGGGATGTTGCTTCCAGCTATCAGCATAGCCATCTTTGTCTCAGCATAAGTTTTACACCATCGGGTCTCCATTTTGCGAGGTGGGCCATAATACTGGGTTGTGAACGATGCTGCGCTGCGGACGCTTGTTGCTTCGCTGACCGTTCATGGCTGAATATCTGTTCGGCCGCCGTGTTCAATGGAGAAGTCTGTTCTACAAAATTTACATGCAACATACTCTTTCCCCTTCGAACTCTCCTGGATAAACTAAAATTCTTGTTTCCAATCGTTCTGGAACTTGCAAGCGTATATCTTCATTTTGCTCGTCGACGGTGTAATATATTGGATTGGAGTCAATAACCAGGCGACGTGATGAAGTTACGTCTCTTAACTGTGGGCTTCAGAACCTACTCTCTAATGCATGTTCCTTGACTGCACTTAAATGTAGAATATATTTACATTCTATTATATGTACAGTAGATGGCAGTATTGTCCTGTTTAAGAGGGTCAGAACATTGAGTCAAGTCTGTCTGCATGGAGCTGGAGGGGGCGTGGCCTCCAGCTCCGCTTGAATTTCGGGAGTTTTTCGGGAGAAATTTTGTCCTGGGAGGTTTTCGGGAGAGGCGCTGTATTTCGGGCGTCTCCCGGAAAATCCGGGAGGGTTGGCAAGTATGTTACAGGGGAACTTTACTTTTTTGGTGGAATTTTGTCGATTATTCACAATCAAACATATTTTTTTTTCTTGTTTTAAGGCATTCAAATTTTTAGATAAATGCTAACAAAAGTCAGCAACAATGGAGCCGATGAAGCACTCTAAAAACATCAAACGTTTTTATACACACTGCAAATATTTATGTAATGTAGTAACAGACACGTTCATAGAAACATGTAATATTGAAATATTTTGATCATTTTAGCAACAGTACCATAGCTTTGTGTGCTACATGCTATCATTGCACTTACATTTTAACAGCAACATCACGCTAATACATTACATACAAGAATGTCAGATTAAAAGTGGGACAATAGAACACAAATGTTAGTAACCCACATAGTTATGTGAGTTACATGCTAACATTGTACTTACATTTTAACAGCAACATCATTCTATAACATCACATATACAACAGCGTAACATTAAGGAGTAGAACAGGAGGCCCTCAACGTTAGCATGTTGCTAACATTACACTTAACTTTGAACAGTAACATCATGCTAATATATCACATGCAACCAAGTAACATTATGACTGGGACAGAAGGTCATCAACGTTAGCATGTTGCTAACATTGCACACACATTTTATCAACATCATAATACTAATATATCACATACCACGAAGCAACACTAAGGAGTGGTACAGGAGGCCATCAACTTTAGCATGTTGCTAACATCACACCTACATTTTAACAGCAACATTATACTAATACATCACATACAACAACGTAACATTAAGGAGGAGTCGGTGAGGAGGACACAAATGTTAGGAATAGTAGCATAGCTATGAGAGCTACATGCTAACATTACACTCACAATTGAACAGTAACATCATGCTAATATATCACATACACAAAGTAAAATTATGAGTGGGACAGGAAGCCATCAACGTTAGCATGTTGCTTACATCACACTTACATTTTAACAATAACAAAGTATTAAGGAGTGGGACAGGAGGCTGTCAATGTTAGCATCCTGCTAACATTACACTTACATTTTAACAACATCATCATGCTAATTTATCACATACAACAACGTAACATTAAGGAATGGTACAGGAGGCCATCAACGTTAGCATGTTGCTAACATCACACTTACATTTTAACAGCAACATCAAATACAACAACGTAACATTGAGAAGTCATTGAGGAGGACACAAATGTTAGCAACAGTAGCATAGCAATGTGAGCTACATGCTAACATTACACTCACAATGGAACAGTAACATCATGCTAATATATCACATACACAAAATAAAATTATGAGTGAGACAGGAAGACATCAATGTTAGCATGTTGCTTAAATCGCACGTAAATTTTAACAATAACAAAGTATTAAGGAGTGGGACGGGAAGCTATCAATGTTAGCATCCTGCTAACATTACTCTTACATTTTAACAACATCACCATGCTAATTTATCACATACAACAACATAACATTAAGGAGTGGTACAGGAGGCCATCAACGTTAGCATGTTGCTAACATCACACTTACATTTTAACAGCAACTTTATGCTAATACATCAAATACAACAACGTAATATTGAGGAGTCGGTGAGGAGGACACAAATGTTAGCAAGAATAGCATAGCTATGTGAGCTAGATGCTAACATTACATCCACAATTGAAAAGTAACATCATGCTAATATATGACATACACAAAGTAAAATTATGAGTGGGACAGGAAGCCATCAACGTTAGCATGTTGCTTACATCGCACTTACATTTTAACAATAACAAAGTATTAATGAGTGGGACAGGAGGCTATCATTGTTAGCATCCTGCAAACATTACACTTACATTTTAACAACATCATCATGCTAATGTATCACATACAACAACGTAACATTAAGGAGTGATACAGGAGGCAATCAACGTTAGCATGTTGGTAACACCGCACTTATGTGTGTGGAGGGAAATGCTGGATGCAAATATAGCTACAAATGTACATACAGCTATCCTAAATAGCATGTTAGCATCGATTAGCTGGCAGTCATGCCGTGACCAAATATGTCTGATTAGCACATAAGTCAATAAAATCAACAAAACTCACCTTTGTGATTTCGTTGACTTTATCATTGGAAATGCGTCTGCTTTGAGTGTCGCAGGATAACCACACATCTCTGTCGTAGCATCGCTATCGTCGGTAGAATGTGCAGAACAAACGAGGGACTTTCGTATCTTTGACCACTGTGCAACTTAAATCCGTCGATTGGTATGTGTTTGTTTGGCATTAAATGTGGGTGGAGGGAAAGGCTGGATGCAAATATAGCTACAAATGAGGCATAACGATGCAATATGTACATACAGCTAGCCTAAATAGCATGTTAGCATCGATTAGCACGATGCACACTCCACGTAAGTCAACTTGAATCCGTCCCTGATCGTGTTGTTCCACCCTCCGACAACACACCGACGAGGCATGATGTCTCCAAGGTACGGAAAACAGTCGAAAAAACGGAAAATAACAGAGCTGATTTGACTTGGTGTGTGTAATGTGTTTGAGAAAATGGCGGATTGCTTCCTGTCGTAACGTCATGGGTGAAAGGTCATCGCTCCGACAGCGAACAATTGAAAGGCGTTTAAATCGCCCAATTCTCCCTTTTAGAGTTCGGAAATCGGTTAAAAAAACATATGGTCTTTTTTCTGCACCATCAAGGTATATATTGACACTTACATAGGTCTGGTGATAATGTTCCCCTTTAACGACACCAAAACTGTACGACCATCTGATCTCAGGGAGTCAAACTGCGTAAGCTGCATGAGAAGGAAAATGTCTGCAGTGTGTTCCAGTGGAGAACGTCCTTCCATCAGTCCTTAGATCACATCGGATGAAAATCACTCCAGATGAGTGTCATCTGCCGCGGTCGAGAGCCGACTTCCCCCAATGAGGGCGAAAAATAGTCACCTTTGGCAACGAGAGGAGATTTTTTTGCTTTTTTAGATCCTATGCCAAAGCAGAAGACTGAATTGTTTGTGACATCATTTTGTCTCATGGTTTTGCGGGCCACGTTTTATGTTTTAATGCGTTTATAGACTTCTATTTTATGCAACAAAGAAAAAAGTGCTTTTAACAGTAATGTGTCTTTGGAGCCTGTTTCCAAGCACCAAACATGAGAAATATCTGTCTACTTTTGAGAGAAGGTGCGCTCAGGCGGTCGCGTTTGAAGTTGAAGAAATGTATTTAAATCGCAAAATAATACAAAAGCCAAAACTAGTGAAGTTGGCACGTTGTGTAAATTACAAATAAAAACAGAATGCAATTAATTGGAAATCCTTTCTAACCTATATTCAGTTGAATAGACTGCAAAGACAAGATACTTGACGTTCAAAATGGAAAACTTTTATTTTTTGCAAAAATGTGCTCATTTGGAATTTGATGCCTGCAACGCGTTTCAAAAAAGCTGGCACTAGTGGCAAAAAAGACTGAAAAAGTTGAGGCTGCACCTTCTGGGGCAGGAAGAATAAGATCCTGTGGCAGCTCGGGACCCTCATCGGCGCCCCGGTGGGCATCACGCCCATCGCGGGCATCGCCATCCCCGCCATGGTCATCGGCATCCCTGTTTATGTCAGCCGCAAGGTGGGAGTTGTGATTGTCTACTTTTACTTCAGCTTCCCTGCAATAAACACACACTCCTCCTTCCCAACATGCCTTCTGGAAATTTGCTTTGCCATTTTGTCAAAGAACACACATTACAACACACACACTTTGCACTTGATGTATAATCCAAACTACAACACACACACATAATGAACTTTGTGTATAATCCATACTACAAACCCCGTTTCCATATGATTTGGGAAATTGTGTTAGATGTAAATATAAACGGAATACTATGATTTGCAAATTTTTTTTCAACCCATATTCAATTGAATATGCTACAAAGACAACATATTTGATGTTCAAACTGATAAACATTTTTTTGTGCAAATAATCATTAACTATAGAATTTGATGCCTGCAACATGTTTCAAAAAAGCTGGCACAAGTGGCAAAAAAGACTGAAAAAGTTGAGGAATGCTCATCAAACACTTATTTGGAACATCCCACAGGTGAACAGGCTACCTGAGAACAGGTGGGTGCCATGATTGGGTATGAAAGCTGCTAAATGGTCAGTCATTCACAAAAAAGGAAGGGGCGAAGGTCATCACTTTGTGAACAAATGTGCAAGCAAATAGTCAAACAGTTTAAGAACAACATTTCTCAACCAGCTACTGCAAGGAATTTAAGGATTTCCCTATCTACGGTCCGTAATATCATCAAAAGTTTCAGAGAATCTGTAGAAATCACTGCACGTAAGCAGCAAGGCTGAAAGCAAACATTGAATGCCCATGACCTTCTATCCCTCAGGTGGTACTGCATTAAAAACCGACATCGGTGTATAAAGGATTTCACCACATGGGCTCAGGAACACTTCAGAAAGCCACTGTCAGTAACTACAGTTGGTCGCTACATCTGTAAGTGCAATTTAAAACTTTACCATGCAAAGCCTAAGCCATTTATCAACAACACCCAGAAACACCGCCGGCTTCACTGGGCCCGAGCTAATCTAAGATGGACTGATGAGTCCACGTTTCCAATTTTTTGGGGAAACTGTGGACGTTTTGTCGTTCGGAACAAAGACGAAAGGAACCATCCGGACAATTCTAGACGCAAAGTTGAAAAGCCAGCATCTGTGATGGTATGGAGGTGTATTAGTGCCCAAGGCATGGGTAACTTACACATCTGTGAAGGCACCATTAATGCTGAAAGGTACATACAGGTTTTGGAGGAACATATGTTGCCATCCAAGCAACGTTATCACGGACGCCCCTGCTTATTTCAGCTAGACAATGTCAAGCCAAGTGTTACAACAGTGTGGCTTCATAGTAAAAGAGTGCGGGTACTAGACTGGCCTGTCTGTAGTCTAGACCTTTCTCCCATTGAAAATGTGTGGCGCAATATGAAGCCTAAAATACGGAGCCCCCGGACTGTTGAACAACTTGAGCTGTACATTAAGCAAAAATGGGAAAGAATTCCACCTGAAAAGCTTCAAGAATTGGTCTCCTCATTTTCCAAACGTTTACTGAGTGTTGTTAAAAGGAAAGGCCATGTAACACAGTGGTAAAAATGCCCTTGTGACAAATTTTTTGCAACGTGTTGCTGCCATTAAATTGTAAGTTAATGGTTATTTGCAAAACAAATGTTGTTTATCAATTCAAACATTAAAACTATCTTGTCTGCAGTCTATTCAATTAAATACAAGTTA
This sequence comes from Nerophis ophidion, assembly GCF_033978795.1. Lineage (NCBI taxonomy): Eukaryota > Metazoa > Chordata > Actinopteri > Syngnathiformes > Syngnathidae > Nerophis > Nerophis ophidion. The sequence goes on from NC_084614.1 coordinate 68,174,202, forward strand.
AAAAGAATTTGTAAATTCTATTCTGTTTTCATTTACAAATTACACAGTGTGCCTTCTTCACTGACTTTGGCTTTTGTAATTCATTGAGTGTGAAGGACAGTGGTTAGATGGTTAGGCGGATGAATAGCAAATAAATGAGCAGAAACATGACATAGTGTGGCAGCAACTTGCCGCATCGCTGCGAGTCAGCACCATACTGAAGCAGAGGGAGTCTTATCGGCAGCCAATAATGTTAAAATATTATCCAAACAGCGGAAATGTATCCATAAAAATTTAGATAAGCTGCTGAGATGTGTTTGACAGAGGAGGAACAGCCCGGAGGACATCCTGAAGAAGTCCGCGCTCATTATTATTACATAACTTCACAAAACTGTTCTATTGTATTGTTTTTATACAATATTTCTGAGAGAAAAGTTAGTTTTTACTTTTATATTGTAAGTGTTTTGAGTTGTGAGCTCGAAGGTTGGGGTTCTGCTGTACTTTATGTATGGTGTCGATTACGCTGGACAAGTGCAAGAGTTGCAGAGCATACAGTCGTGCTCAAAAGTTTACATCCGCTTGTGAAGGACATGATGTCATGGCTGTCTTGAGTTTCCAATCATTTCTACAACTCTTATTTTGAGAGTGATTGGAGCACATACTTGTTTCGTCACAAAAAACATTGATAAAGTTTGGTTCTTTTATGAGTTTATTATGGGTCGACTGATAATGTGACCAAATCTGCTGGGTCAAAAGTATACATACAGCAATGTTAATATTTGGTTACATGTCCCTTGGCAAGTTTCACTGCAATAAGGCGCTTTTGGTAGCCATCCACAAGCTTCTGGATGAATTTTTGACCACTCTTGACAAAATTGCTGCAGTTCAGCTAAAATTGTCGGACTTGTTTCTTCAGCATTGTCCCCACGTTTAAGTCCGGACTTTCGGAAGGCCATTCTAAAACCTTAATTCTAGCCTGATTTAGCCATTCCTTTACCACTTTTGATGTGTGTTTGAGGTCATTGTCCAGTTGGAACATCCAACTGAGCCCAAGACCCAACCTCCGGGATGATGATTTTAGGTTGTCCTGAAGAATCTGGAGGTAATCCTCCTTTTTCATTGTCCCATTTACTCTCTGTAAAGCACCAGTTCCATTGGCAGCAAAACAGGCCCAGAGCATACAGTGGGGCAGAAAAAGTATTTAGTCAGCCACGGATTGTGCAAGTTCTCCCACTTCAAATGATGACAGAGGTCTGTAATTTTCATCATAGGTACACTTCAACTGTGAGAGACAGAATGTGAAAAAAAATCCAGGAATTCACATTGTAGGAATTTTAAAGAATTTATTTGTAAATTATGGTGGAAAATAAGTATTTAGGTCAACCATTCAAAGCTCTCACTGATGGAAGGAGGTTTTGGCTCAAAATCTCACGATACATGGCCCCATTCATTCTTTCCTTAACACGGATCAATCGTCCTGTCCCCTTAGCAGAAAAACACTCCCAAAGCATGATGTTTCCACCCCCATGCTTCACAGTAGGAATGGTGTTCTTGGGATACAACTCAGTATTCTTCTTCCTCCAAACACGACGAGTTGAGTTTATACCAAAATGGATACATGGATGATACAGCAGAGGATTGGGAGAATGTCATGTGGTCAGATGAAACCAAAATAGAACTTTTTGGCACCGACACCTGTGTTCCAGCAACTTCCAATTCATTGCAGAACTGATTTTTGGTAGTTCTCGGTTGACTCTTGATCATCCTGACCAATTTTTTTTTTCAGCAGCATGTGATAGCTTCCGTTTTCTTCCTGATCGTGGCAGTGACAAAACTCTGCCATGCACTTTATACTAATAATCAATTGTCTGCACATCTGCTCTTGGGACTTTAAGCTGCTTTGAAATGGCTCAAAACGACTTTCCTGACCTGTTCAAGTCAATGATTATTTTTTTCAGATCCGTGCTAAGTTCCTTTGACTTTCCTATTGTCACGTTTGTAACCGAGTCTAATGACTGGATCACATGAGCTCAGAGAAGTCAACAGGTGACGACAATCATAAATCTCTCACATTAATTGATTTGATCGTAACTTTTCTACATCACCAACACTGCTGTTTGTATACTTTTGAGCCAGTAGATTAGCTCCCATTTTCAGTAGACCCATAGTAAATTCATAAAAGAATCAAACTTCATGAATGTTTTTTGTGACCTACAAGTATGTGCTCCAATCACAAAGTTGTAGAAATGATTGGAAACTCAAGACATCATGACATTATGTTCTTTACAAGTGTATGCAAACTTTTGACCACGACTGTATGTAAAACATGTCAGTGTTTTAATGGGATGCTCATCATAGTAAAGTGGAGATGCATCAAAGATCTTTGAATTGGTGGTTTCAGTAAACTCATGGGTTGTACAGTAATGGTAAAGCCCCTCTTCTTGTTAAGGGTCGGCTTCCGCATGTCACTCCATCACCGCCGGTGGTCACACCTGCGTTTCACAAGACAGGCTTCCAATTATAGCCTCCTCATGCACCATCACAGCTCCAAGCCCACTTAAGAAGAACAGAATAATTACTCTTCCAGACAGAGAACCACGAGTCTGCTGATTAGCTAAGGCGGTCGACATAACGGCAAGTGACGGGAGTCAAAACTACAGTGCGTTTTCTGGGGTATTTTTTCGTTTTGGCACGGGTGCTGCTGGGTTGTTTCAGACCTCATCTTTTTAAGCAGGATGACTTGTCAAGGATTCAGAAGCGTTATGGGGCTCAGCTCTGTGAATGCCTGACAACGAACAGAAAAGTACTTTCGATGTTCAAAAAGACAAGTTGAAAAGCCGTTCTACTCGAGTTAAAAAGGTCAGTCCATTCTGGGGTGGGGGGGTGGGGTGACTAACTTGACAAAAGTCTGTGGGCTGGTTCACTAAAACTACCGTATTTCCTTGAATTGTCGCCGGGCATATAGTATGCGCCTGCCTTGAATTACTGCCGGGTCAAACTCGCTTCCCAAACGGATTAGCGCATGCTTAGTATTACCGCCTGGTCAAACTTGTGACACTTCCCCTGTCATCATTTTCAAAATGGAGGAGGCTGATTTCAATACCGGTAATTTGAAATCGCATAAAGGGAAGAAGATTAAGAGCTATTCAGTAAGATTTAAGGTCCAAGCTTACATCACACTCAAATGTTTACTGCATACCTTTGGTAAGTGCCGGAGTGAGAAGCAGTTTTAAAATAATTAGCGCATGCTTACTTTTACCGCATGCCTTTGGTAAGCGCAGGAGTGAGAAAAGGTTTTAAATTAATTAGCGCCCCGGTGGCAATTCAAGGAAATACGGTAGTTCACGAGTCCAAAAACGCAACTAGATTAACTTTGGAACTGTATTTTCCTTTGCACTTTATTTTTTTGACAGTTTATGTCAGACACATATTATGATTATTATTATATATTTAGTAAGATTTTATTTTATTTTAACATATTTTGTAAATTGTATGAAATAATTGTCATACATGGGGATAGGTTGATTGGCAACACTATATTGGCCCTAGTGTGTGAATGTGAGTGTGAATGTTGTTTGTCTATCTGAGTTGGCCCTGCGATGAGGTGGCGACTTGTCCAGGGTGTACCCCGCCTTCCGCCTGAATGCATTTGAGATAGGCTCCAGCGACACCCCGCTACCCCAAAAGGAACAAGCGGTAGAAATGGATGGATGTCTGCTTTTCGGTTTTGGGTACAAGTAGTAATAATCAATCGTGAAATTGTCAAAACTCAAACCAAAAAAATTGTCAACCCTCCAAATTAGGGCTGGGCGATCAATATACTCGATAAATCGCGGGTATGTCTCTGTGCGATTTAGAAAATGACTATATCGTGATATTCGAGTATACGTTCTCACGCAGTTGCTTTTAGCCACTCTTCTCACTCTTGTCTCTGCTTCTCATAGACAGCAAGCGCACCTTCTTACACACGTCACACACATATACGCCCTCGCGGAGCAGAGAGGCAGCAACATGGGTAACGTTAGCTGTGATGCGAGTGGTAATACGAGGTAAAGAAGGTGCGAACCTGTTAACAAATGAAGGAAGAATTAATTCCCAAGAAAAACAGCAGGGGGTCCATCGTCTGGCGGTGGTTTGGCTTCAAGTGGGAATATGTCAAACAGACAATGGTAATTTGTCAAGTGTGGGGCAAACGCGTTGCTACAAAAAGTAGCATTACTGCTAATGTGTAGCATCTTTTGAAAAGTCACCTGCTAGAGAATGAAGAGTGATTACTCCGCATGTCAACATCTCCATTCGGTGCCCCACCTACAAAATGCCGAGGCAAACATTTCCACATCAACACTGTATGAAAAAAATATGTTAAACTAGGTTTAAAGAAATGAAATTAAAAGAGAATTAACTTTGTTGAAGCTTTTTTTAAAGGGGAATTTTGTTTATCATTCACAATCCTTATGGAAGACAAGAACACATACAGTACAGGCCAAAAGTTTGGACACACCTTCTCATTCAATGGGTTTTCTTTATTTTGATGATTATTTACAATGTAGATTGTCACTGAAGGAATCACAAATATGAACAAACACGTGGAATTATCTATCCATCCATCCATCCATTTTCTACAGCTTATTCCCTTTCGGGGTCGCAGGGGGCGCTGGCGCCTATCTCAGCTACAATCGGGCGGAAGGCGGGGTACACCCTGGACAAGTCGCCACCTCATCGCAGGGCCAAAACAGATAGACAGACAACATTCACACTCACATTCACACACTAGGGCCAATTTTAGTGTTGCCAATGAACCTATCCCCAGGTGCATGTCTTTGGAAGTGGGAGGAAGCAGGAGTACCCGGAGGGAACCCACGCATTCACGGGGAGAACATGCAAACTCCACATAGAAAGATCCCGAGCCTGGATTTGAACCCAGGCCTGCAGGACCTTCGTATTGTGAGGCAGACGCACTAACCCCTCTGCCACCGTGAAGCCCCCCTTTTTATAGATATATTTATTGAATAATACCTCAAAAAATATGAATGTAAGTTCATAAAGTATGAAAAGAAATGCAACAATGCAATATTCATTTTTGTGGACATGTTCCATAAATATTGATGTTAAAGATGTATTTTTTTGTGAAAAAATGTTTAGAATTAAGTTCATGAACCCAGATGGATCTCTATTACAATCCCCAAAGAGGGCACTTTAAGTTGATGATTAATTCTATGTGTAGAAATCTTTATTTATAATTAAATCACTTGTTTATTTTTCAACAAGTTTTTAATTATTTTTATATCTTTTTTTTCCCAAACAGTTCAAGAAAGACCACTACAAATAAGCAATATTTTGCACTGTTATACAATTTAATAAATCAGAAACTGATGACATAGTGCTGTATTTTACTTCTTTATCTCTTTTTTTCAACCAAAAATGCTTTGCTCCGATTAGTGGGTACTTGAATTAAAAAAAATGTTCACAGGGGGTACATCACTGAAAAAAGGTTGAGAACTACTGTAATAGAGTAATCAATGTTATTGTATTTAAGAGTCCAAATGTATTTGCTCAGCTATGTGGAGTTCCTGGGTTGGGGCCTACGGAATGATGTTGAGTGATTGTTATAACAGGTTTTGAAGGTGTTTTCTGTGAGTCCAATATATGTCTCTGTGTTTGAGTTGTTTTTGCGGGTGACGCTGGCTTGAGAGACAACTGATGCTTTCAAACCGTCCCAGTTAAGTGGGCAGTTAAGTCTTTGTCTCCAATTGCACTTGCCTGTGGAGTTGGGGTTGTTAGTGGTCTCGGCTGTCTGTCTGGGTGTGCTCAGAATCTTTTTGTTGTGTGGATCAATGGTTTGTTTGATATTCATCATGCAGCTGTAGCTAAGTTTCAAATAATTCTTCTTGAATATCTTTCTGAGTACGTGTTTTTTAAGGAAGTGCCTGTCAATGAGTGCAAGGAATGTATGTCCAATATTCGTGCTGACATGTTTTGGCCCTGCGATGAGGTGGCGACTTGTCCAGGGTGTACCCCGCCTTCCGCCTGAATGCATTTGAGATAGGCTCCAGCGACCCCCCGCTACCCCAAAAGGGACAAGCGGTAGAAAATGGATGGATGTCTGCTTTGGAATGCTTTTCGGTATTGGGTACAAGTAGTAATAATCAATCGTGAAATTGTCAAAACACAAACCCAAAAAATTGTCAACCCTCCAAATTAGGGCTGGGCGATCAATATACTCGATAAATCGCGGGTTTGGTTCTGTGCGATTTAGAAAATGACTGTATCGTGATATTCGAGTATACGTTCTCACGCAGTTGCTTTTAGCTGCGAGCTTTACACTACAGGTTCTTCTCACTCTTGTCTCTGCTTCTCACAGACAGCAAGCGCACCTTCTTACAAACGTCACATACGTATACGCCCTCGCGGAGCAGAGAGGCAGCAACATGGGTAACGTTAGCTGTGATGCGAGTGGTAATATGAGGGAAAGAAGGTGCGAACCTGTTAACAAATGAAGGAAGAATTAATTCCCAGGAAAAACAGCAGGGGGTCCATCGTCTGGCGGTGGTTTGGCTTCAAGTGGGAATATGTCAAACAGACAATGGTAATTTGTCAAGTGTGGGGCAAACGCGTTGCTACAAAAAGTAGCATTACTGCTAATGTGTAGCATCTTTTGAAAAGTCACCTGCTAGAGAATGAAGAGTGATTACTCCGCATGTCAACATCTCCATTCGGTGCCCCACCTACAAAATGCCGAGGCAAACATTTCCACATCAACACTGTATGAAAAAAATAATTTAAACTAGGTTTAAAGAAATGAAATTAAAAGAGAATTAACTTTGTTGAAGCTTTTTTTAAAGGGGAATTTTGTTTATCATTCACAATCCTTATGGAAGACAAGAACACATACAGTACAGGCCAAAAGTTTGGACACACCTTCTCATTCAATGGGTTTTCTTTATTTTGATGATTATTTACAATGTAGATTGTCACTGAAGGCATCACAAATATGAACAAACACGTGGAATTATCTACTTAACAAAAAAAAGGTGAAATAACTGAAAACGTGTTTTATATTGTAGTTTCTTCAAAATAGCCACCCTCTGCTCTGATTACTGCTTTGCACACTCTTGGCATTCTCTTGATGAGCTTCAAGAGGTAGTCGCCTGAAGTGGTTTTCACTTTGCAGGTGTCATAGTTTTTGATGCCTTCAGTGGCAATCTACAATGTAAATAGTCGTGAAAATAAAGAAAATGCATAGACATGAGAAGGTGTATCCAAACTTTTGACCTGTACTATGTTTTTCATTTTTTATTCATTCCAACTCCTAAATGAACGCTAACATAAGTCAACTATAATAGAGTCAATGGAAGTATTTAGACTGCGCCTATAAAGCGATGTAGTAAACATCCTTAAACCTCCTGCAACATTTTATATTCACGCTTTAGGTATATACAATATGTAACGTAGTAACAAGCACATTCATAAAAACGTATACTTTATGTATTTTGCTTATTTTAAAGGGTAACTGCACTATCTGTCGCTATCAATCATTATGAAAGACATGACAACACATGTATTATTATTTTTAAATTCATTCCAACTCGTAAATAAAAGTGGGACGCCAATGGGAGGTCCTCTATTTCTTCCATAAAATCCAAAAAAATAGATTACCCAAAAGCACCATGCATCGTGACTTGAATATTAACCAAGTATTAGTGATATTGTTATTATAAGCGCTAACACAGACAAACTATTTATAGTAGCGCCGTAATCACAAGCTTGCATGCCAATGTGGACATGATCGACTGATCAGCTGCTTCCTCGTTTCCTTGCTCGTCAAACCTTATTGTCGTTCATAAATCATTCTGTCTTAAAGTAGCAGTGGAGTGGAACATCAAGTTGACTTTGTATACTTAATTGTGTTTCTAAGTATCCAATAAACCATATCCAATTGTATTCACAAGGCCGTAAAGTATGTGAAAATACCGTCTAAAAATGTCACAAAATGCCACAAATTCAGTCAGCAATTTTGAATATTCCGCTCCGAAAGGAATGCCTCGGGCTATTTTTGTAGGTTCCAAATCACTGGAGTAACACTTCTGCACACTAACCATACATACATGTTATGTTATCAGTAGCCAGAGGAGCCTGTTCAGTGCTAGACTGCTTCATCCCAAGCGCAGGATTAATAGATTCAAAAACCCCTTTGTCCCACACGCCATTAGACTGTACAACTCCTCTCTGGGGCGGGGGGTGGGGGGTACTAGGATGACAGGGGATGCAAAACATTAACAGTGCAATACGTTTTCATAACATGTTCACTACTGCCTACTTTCTCTTGTTATATTCTTATTTTACTGTTATATTGTTATTCCCATTGTTGCGTTTTATTTGTTATTCTTATTGTAATATTTTGTTTCCATTCAAACCCCCATTATTTACTTTTTACTTTTTTTAAATTGATCTCAACTCTGTACACTGCTGCTGGAATTTTAATTTTCCTGAAGGAACTCTCCTGAACTCAACTCTGTACACTGCTGCTGGAATTTTAATTTTCCTGAAGGAACTCTCCTGAAGGAATCAATAAAGTACTATCTATCAATCCATCTATCTATCTATCTATCTATCTATCTATCTATCTATCTATCTATCTATCTATCCATCCATCCATCCATCCATCCATCCATCCATCCATCCATCCATCCATCCATCCATCCATCCATCCATCCATCCATCCATCCATCCATCCATCCATCCATCCATCCATCCATCCATCCATCCATCCATCCATCCATCCATCCATCCATCCATCCATCCATCCATCCATCCATCCATCCATCCATCCATCCATCCATCCATCCATCCATCCATCCATCCATCCATCCATCCATCCATCCATCCATCCATCCATCCATCCATCCATCCATCCATCCATCCATCTACTTGAAAATATGGAAAAAATAGGAAAGAGATATTGTCAGGTTCAAACACTGAACTATCTATTAAACAAGACAAGAAGCAAGTAATGACTTGTGGCTCAGGAATCCCTTTGAGGTTGATACTATTTTGATCATAGCTATTTATTTTCACATTTTGAAAGTCTTTAGGTGTCATAAAACATATATATATATACATATACATACTAGTGTGTGAATGTTGTCTGTCTATCTGTGTTGGCCCTGCGATGAGGTGGCGACTTGTCCAGGGTGTACCCTGCCTTCCGCCCAATTGAAGCTGAGATAGGCGCCAGCGCCCCCCGCGACCCCGAAAGGGAATAAGCGGTAGAAAATGGATATATATATATATATATATATATATATATATATATATATATATATATATATATATATATATATATATATATATATATATATATATATATATATACATATATATATATATATATATATATATATATATATGTATATATACATATATATATATATATATATATATATATATATATATATATATATATATGTATATATGTACGTATATATGTATATATATATATATATATATATATATATATATATATAGGATAATAGCTTCACTATAGAGCAGGGGGGTCAAACACGAACAGGTTTTACCCGGCACATGGGATGAGTTTGCTAAGTATAAAAACGAGCCCAAATTTTTAAACGAAAGAAACTGCTGTTCTAAATGTATCTTTGTCGATTATTAAAGGGACAAGCGGTAGAAAATAAATGGATGGATGGATGTAAAAAAAATTACACCACATGATATTCTTCCGAGGATGTTGTAGTCGTAATGATTTGTGCAGTCCTTTGAGACATTTGTGATTTGGGGCTATATAAATAAACATTGATTGATTGATTGATTGATTGATATTAGTGTACCATTCATCGATCCATCCATCCACTTCCTACCGCTCGTCCCAGTCGAGGAAAATGGGCAAACTCCATAAATAACATCCCGTAATTTGATTTCGATATTATTTCGATATTATTTCGTTATTTTGTTTGCTTGAAAATGAACACCAATGAGTTGACTGATGAACATTATCACATCATTTATTAGTATAAATAACGACAAATAAAGATAGAATACTAATAACTGCAACACGTACGTGTAAAAAAAATAAAAACCCAACAACATTATAATTTGTACATTTTCAGAATGTGCTTGTTCTATTTTTAAAGAAGAAAAAAACAATCTGAAGTTGTCTTTTAAAGGCATACTGAAATGAGATTTTCTTATATAAACGGGGATAGCAGGTCCATTCTATGTGTCATATTTGATCATTTCGCGATATTTCCATATTTTTGCTGAAAGGATTTAGTAGAGAACATCGACGATAAAGTTTGCAACTTTTGGTCGCTAATAAAAAAGCCTTGCCTTTACCGGAAGTAGCAGACGATGTGCGCGTGACGTCACGGGTTGCGTATCTCTTTACATCCTCAAATTGTTTACAATCATAGCCACCAGCAGCGAGAGCGATTCGGATCGAGAAAGCGACAATTTCTCCATTAATTTGAGCGAGGATGAAAGATTTGTGGATGAGGAAAGTAAGAGTGAAGCACAAAAAAAAAAAAAAAAAGATAAGGCGACGGCAGTGTAAACGATTCAGATGTTATTAGACACATTTACTATGATAATTCTGGAAAATCCCTTATCAATCAATCAATCAATCAATCAATGTTTACTTATATAGCCCTAAATCACTAGTGTCTCAAAGGGCTGCACAAACCACTACGACATCCTCGGTAGGCCCACATAAGGGCAAGGAAAACTCACACCCAGTGGGACATCGGTGACAATAATGACCCAGTGGGACGTCGGTGACAATGATGACTATGAGAACCTTGGAGAGGAGGAAAGCAATGGATGTCTGCTTATTGTGTTAATAGTGTTTTAGTGAGATTATAAAGTCATACCTGAAAGTCGGAGGGCTGCAGTGAACGCCAGTGTCTCTCAGAGAAGCCAATGGAGGAGCCAAGATCACAGCTGCCTTTTTGACAGCTACAGGAGGAGGTCGCATAATCCACTCAAGTCTCCGGTAAGAGCCGACTTAATATCACAATTTTCCCATCCAAAAACTTGCTGGTTGACGTAGAGAAACATGTTCGCTTGACCACTCTGTGTTAAAGCTTCACAACAAACAAAGAAACACCGGCTGTGTTTTGGTGCTAAAGGCAGCTGCAATCCACCGCTTTCCACCAACAGCATTTTTCTTTATAGTCTCCATTATTAATTGAACACATTTCAAAAGACCCATCAACACATCCATCCATCCATCCATTTTCTACCGCTTATTCCCTTTTGGGGTCGCGGGGGCCGCTGGCGCCTATCTCAGCTACAATCGGGCGGAAGGCGGGGTACACCCTGGACAAGTCGCCACCTCATCGCAGGGCCAACACAGATGGACAGACAACATTCACACTCACATTCACACATTAGGGCCAATTTTGTTTTGCCAATCAACTTATCCCCAGGTGCATGTCTTTGGAACACAGATGTCCAAAATACTGTGTAATTGCGCAATGAAAAGAGACGACTTTTAGCCGTAAGTGGTGCTGGGCTTAAATGTCCCCTCCAACCAATAAGAAACACGCGTCATCATTCCGTGACGTTTTCAACAGGAAACTCCGCGGGAAATTTAAAATTGCAATTTAGTAAACTAAATCGGCCGTATTGGCATGTGTTGCAATGTTAATAGTTCATCATTGATATATAAACTATCGGACTGCCTTTTAAGGCCTACTGAAAACCAGTACTTCTGAGCACGCAGTCTGATAGTTTATATATCATTGATGAAATATTAACATTGCAACACATGCCAATACAGCCTTGTTTAGTTTACTGAATTACAATTTTAAATTTCCCGGGAGTTTCTTCTTGAAAACGTTGTGTAATGATGACGCGTACGCGTGACGTCACGGACTGTTAGAAAATATGAGCGCTGCGCACACACGCAGCTAAAGGTCGTCTGCTTTGACGGCATAATTACACAGTATTTTGGACATCAGTGTTGCTGAATCTTTTGCAATTTGTTCAATTAATATTGGACAAGTCAAAGTAGAAAGATGGAGTTGGGAAGCTTTAGCCTTTAGCCACACAAACACACGGTGATTCCTTGTTTAAAATTCCCGGAGGTGAAAATTTACTATGGATCAGAGCGGCAAAGCGAACATGGATCCCGACCGAATGTCAACCAGCAGGTTTCGGTGAGAAAATTGTGGTAAAAAGTCGCTTCTTACCGGAGATTAGTTGAGCTTGTGCCGTCCATAAAGCTGCCGTCGACTCCCCTGAGACACTGGCGTCAAGACACCCCTGGAGACACACCTTCGACTATCAGGTACTGTTAATCTCACTTAAACACTAGCAACACAATAGAAAGATAAGGGATTTCCCAGAATTATACTAGTAAATGTGTTTAAAAACATCTGAATCCGTCCAAATGCAATCGCGTTTTTTTTTTTAACTTGATTTATTTATTTATTTTTCTAGTCCGTCGCTAACAATATCCTCATCCACAAATTTTTCATCCTCGCTCAAATTAATGGGGAAATTGTCGTTTTCTCGGTCCGAATAGCTCTTGCTGCTGGAGGCTCCCATTAAAAACAATGTGAGGACGTGAAGAGCCCTCACCCTTGTGACGTCATCGTCTGCGACTTCCGGTAAAGGCAAGGCTTTTTTATCAGCACCAAAAGTTGCGAACTTTATCGTGGATGTTCTCTACTAAATCCTTTCAGCAAAAATATGGCAATATCGCAAAATGATCAAGTATGACACATAGAATGGACCTGCTATTAGGGCTGGGTGATGTACCTTGATATATCGCGGGTTTGTCTCTGCGATATAGAAAATGACTGTATCGTAATATTCAAGTAGACGTTCTCTCTCAGCTGCGGGCATTACACTCTCCTCGCTCTTTCCTGTCTCCTCACAGACAAGCAGGCGCACATTCATACGTCACTTACTGTCACGTCATACGTATGCACCCTCGCCCAGCGGAGAGGTCGCGGCGTGGCTAACGTTAGCTGTGATGCTAGCGGGTTGTCGCGGAGAAAGAAAATGCGAATCTGGCAACAAATGAAGGAAGAATTAATTCCCAAGAAAAACAGCGGTAGTTCGGCTTCAAGTGGGAATATGTCGAATAGACAACTTTAATTTGTCAAGTGTGGGGCACAAGCGTTGCTAACAAAAGTAGCATTACTGCTGATATGTAGCATCATTTGAAAAGTCACCTGCTAATAACTTTGATAAATAAAGTTTTGGTAAGTTGACTTAGTTGTGATTTCCTTCTCTGCATGAACGTTTAAAAGTAGCCTATATTAGATAGATAGATGGATAGGATAGTACTTTATTGATTCCTTCAGGAGAGTTCCTTCAGGAAAATTAAAATTCCAGCAGCAGTGTACAGAGTTGAGATCAATTTAAAAAAAGTAAAAAGTAAATAATGGGGGTTTGAATGGAAACAAAATATTACAATAAGAATAACAAATAAAACGCAACAATGGGAATAACAATATAACAGTAAAATAAGAATATAACAAGACAAAGTAGGCAGTAGTGACCATGTTATGAAAACGTATTGCACTGTTAATGTTTTGCATCCCCTGTCATCCTAATACCCCCCGTCCCCCGTCCCAGAGAGGAGTTGTACAGTCTAATGGCGTGTGGGACAAAGGAGTTCTTGAGTCTATTAGTCCTGCACTTGGGATGAAGCAGTCTAGCACTGAACAGGCTCCTCTGGCTACTGATAACGCTATGCAGAGGGTGACTGGCATCATCCAGGATGCTCACTAGTTTGTCAAGATGCTCACTAGTTTGTCAGTTAGTGCAGTATGAACTAGAATGTTTTAATGTATACACATAGAATCATCATACTGCTGTGATTATAAATAATAAATGGGTTGTACTTGTATAGCGCTTTTCTACCTTCAAGGTACTCAAAGCGCTTTGACATTACTTCCACATTTACCCATTCACACACACATTCACACACTGATGGAGGGAGCTGCCATGCAAGGCGCCAACCAGCACCCATCAGGAGCAAGGGTGAAGTGTCTTGCTCAGGACACAACGGATGTGACGAAGTTGGGACTAGGTGGGATTTGAACCAGGGACCCTCGGGGTGCGCACGGCCACTCACCCACTGCGCCACGCCGTCCCTTATATGCATATTATATATATATTATATGCATCAAGTGTTCATTCAAGGCTAAGGCAAAATCCATCCATCCATCCATCCGTCATCTTCCGCTTATCCGAGGTCGGGTCGCGGGGGCAACAGCCTAAGCAGGGAAACCCAGACTTCCCTCTTCCCCGCCACTTCGTCTAGCTCTTCCCGGGGGATCCCGAGGCGTTCCCAGGCCAGCCGGGAGACATAGTCTTCCCAACGTGTCCTGGGTCTTCCCCGTGGCCTCCTACCGGTTGGACGTCCCCTAAACACTTCCCTCGGGAGGCGTTCGGGTGGCATCCTGACCAGATGCCCGAACCAACTCATCTGGCTCCTCTCGATGTGAAGGAGCAGCGGCTTTACTTTGAGTTCCTCCCGGATGGCAGAGCTTCTCACCCTATCTCTAAGGGAGAGCCCCGCCACACGGCGGAGGAAACTCATTTAGGCCGCTTGTACACGTGATCTTATCCTTTCGGTCATGACCCAAAGCTCATGACCATAGGTGAGGATGGGAACGTAGATCGACCGGTAAATTGAGAGCTTTGCCTTCCGGCTCAGCTCCTTCTTCACCACAACGGATCGGTACAACGTCCGCATTACTGAAGACGCCGCACCGATCCGCCTGTCGATCTCACGATCCACTCTTCCCTCACTCGTGAACAAGACTCCTAGGTACTTGAACTCCTCCTCCTCCGGGCGAGAACCATGGACTCGGACTTGGAGGTGCTGATTGTCATTCCGGTCGCTTCACACTCGGCTGCGAACCGATCCAGCGAGAGCTGAAGATCCCGGTCAGATGAAGCCATCAGGACCACATCATCTGCAAAAAGCAGAGCCCTAATCCTGCGGTTACCAAACCGGAACCCCTCAACGCCTTGACTGCGCCTAAGGCAAAATATCGTAATATATATCGTATATCGCGACATGGCCTAAAAATATCGTGGTATTAAAAAAAGTTAATATCGCCCAGCCCTACCTGCTATCCCCGTTTAAATCATAAAATCTCATTTCAGTAGGCCTCTAAGTTATCGTGCCGTAATTTTACCAGCCCGGCCTGCTAGGGAGTAGATTTTTCCCCATGTTCCCCCCCATCTAAAATAAGTCTGACACCCCTGCTATAGAGGCATTCTGTTACGTTTGCGCGGCATCGTGGATGCGCGGGGAGTGTCGCCTCTCGATGCGCAGGATCACAGCAGGCAGGAATGAAGGTATGAACAGCCTTTTAATATGAAGTTACAAAAGAACACTGGTACAAAAGAGCAAATCAAAGGCGTGTCTGAGCACAGAAAACTAAATGCTAATATACACAGAAGACAGAGTTCGAAGTCCATAAAGCGCGAGCCAAGCGCGCGGAGGCAAGCTACATTTAGCAAGCAGAAAAATAATCAGAGACCACTCACGTAACGGTTGCAGGTGCAAACAAACTGGCGAGAGCGAACTAGGTAGCAGAGGGGCTTAAATACAGAAAACATAATTACAAACCGGTGTGTGAATGAGCCATGCAGGAGGAGCAAATAAGTTGTCATGGTGATGAATGTAAATAAGGAAGTGCGCTAACAAACGGGATCGGTAGAGTCCAAAACATGATCAAAACATAGTAGGACAATACAAAAAAGACAAACATGCTAGAGATGTGTGATCCGGAAGCCGGATCACAACATTACCCCCCCCTTAAGGGGCAGATCCCAGATGCCCCCAAAAAACTGCAATAAAGAGAACCCCCTCCCAAAACCAGAAAGTTCACAAACGAAGGGAGGGCGGAGGGAGTCCACGGTGGAGGGTCGCCAGATCGCATGTCCCCGAATCCACCGAGGACACATCATGTGGCGGCGGCGGGTGGAACGCTGCTGCCGAAAAAGTTTTGGCGGGCGACCTCGAAAAGGCCACATTAGTGGCCGCCTCGCAGGATGAGGTGCCCGGCGAGGCGGACGACCCGGGCACGGCCACATCCGTGGCCGACATGGAGGAGGGAGTATCTGGCGAGGAGGATGACCTCGCAGAGGCCACGCCCGTGGTCGACGTGGTGGACGACGCCTCAGCACCGAAATCCCAGCAGGCTTGGAAGCAGCAGACGAGGGTGCGGGGACTGCAGCCAAAGCAGGCCCGAGTGCAGCTGGCGAGGATGATGCGGGTGCTGCAGCCGAAGAAGGCGTCGGAGGCGGCCTGGGAGCCGCAGGAGTCGTCGGAGGCGGCCTGGGAGCCGCAGGAGTCGTCGGAGGCGGCCTGGGAGCCGCAGGAGTCGTCGGAGGCGGCCTGGGAGCCGCAGGAGTCGTCGGAGGCGGCCTGGGAGCCGCAGGAGTCGTCGGAGGCGGCCTGGGAGCCGCAGGAGTCGTCGGAGGCGGCCTGGGAGCCGCAGGAGTCGTCGGCGGTGCTTGGCGGCGCGGAGCTGGCACCGGTGCTTGGCGGCACGGAGCTGGCACCGGTACCTGTCGTGGTGCTGGTACCGGAGTGGGCTCCAGCTTAGGAACTGGTGCTAGAGTGGGCTCCAGCCTTGGAGTTTGTGCTGGCGTGAGAACCAGTTTAGAGTCTGAAACTGGCGTGAGAACAAGGCTAGAAACATCTTCTGGTGTGAAAACCAGGTCAGAGTCATGTGCTGGTGTGAGAACCAGACTGGGAGCAGGTGTCGGCTTCAGCCGAGGAGCAGGTGTCGGCTTCAGCCGAGGAGCAGGTGTCGGCTTCAGCCGAGGAGCAGGTGTCGGCTTCAGCCGAGGAGCAGGTGTCGGCTTCAGCCGAGGAGCAGGTGTCGGCTTCAGCCGAGGAGCAGGAGTCGGCTTCAGCCGAGGAGCAGGAGTCGGCTTCAGCCGAGGAGCAGGAGTCGGCTTCAGCCGAGGAGCAGGAGTCGGCTTCAGCCGAGGAGCAGGAGTCGGCTTCAGCCGAGGAGCAGGCACAGGGGTCTGCCGAGGAGAACTAGGGGACTGGCTGTGAGCAGGACTAGGACTATGATGAGTGATAAGACAAACACTAGGACTCGGGCAAGGACTTGAGAGAGGACCAGGACTTACAATCACACTAGTGCTTTGAGAAGGGCTTGGGCAACGACCAGGACTTACAGTCATACCAGGGCTTGGGCAAGAACTAGGACAAACGGTCAAACTAGGGCTTGGGCAAGGACTGGGACTAACAATCAAACTGGTGCTCGGGCAAGGACTAGGACAAAGACTAGGACTTACAGTAACACTGGGGCTCGGACAAGAACTTGGGTAAGGACTAGGGTTCGGACTAAGACCACGAGGGGAATCAGTACTAATATTACAAAGGCAAGAAACAAGACTCGGGACCGGACTCGAAACAGGACTCGGACTACGGATCAGTCTACGAGTGGAACTAGGACTACGACGACTACGAGAAAGACTAGGACTACAACTAGAATCAGAACGGAAACTCGGACCAGGACTTGGACTACGACTCAGTCTACAAGTCGGTCTACGAGTAGGACTAGAGCATGGGCTACGAAGAAGGCTGGGACTCGAACTCTGAGAGAGACTGTGACTAAAACTAGAACTAGGGCACGGACGGAACACAGGTGGAGGAGGTCTAAGAGGGCGTGACTTGACCGGGGAGAACACCGGTGGAGGAGGTCTAGGAGGCCGTAGTGGCTTAACAGGTTTAACAGGGGTGAACACCGGTGGTGGAGGTCTAGGAGGCTTAGTAGTAATACTGGCCCTCCCCTCAAGACCCGGATTCCAGACGGGGCCCAGTTGGACAGAGGCTGACCGTAAGGGCGGGCGGTGGGAGGTTTGGAGGAGGGCAGGCTCCTCCCCTCTAAAATGTTCAAAATCCTCACTAAATGAGGTGGAAAAAGGCACGGATTCAGGCGGAGAACGAGACTTGAGAGGGGGGGAAGCGGGTATGGGGGGTGAAGACTGACTAGAGTCATAGTAGTGGCGGAAAATGTCCTGGTAATAATTAATTATATTATTAAAGTCATTGTTGGGGGTGTGACTGGGCTTGGATGTGCTACAATTATCCTTGAAAATTTTCTTATATAAAATTAGGTCCTTGGGTGGAATGGGAGAAAGTTCATCTTCAAAAAACTCCTCGTCACTAAGGTCAAAAAAATGTGCAGAGGAATCCACTAAGGTGTTAACGGTGACGTCATAGGGGGGCGTGAACGGAGTGACGTCACTGTGAGTGACAGGGAAGGCGGAAGATGGTGGGATGCTAATGGGAATAACAACATGGTGACTGGGAACGGGAGAAGTGAACAAAGTACCAACCCGTAGAGAAGAGTCCTGGGTTGGAGCGGAGGAGTACTTGGTCGGGTATGCTGCTTGTCGGGAACGGTGTCCTGGAGGATCCAGCGCGAGGTGACGCGTTTCTGCTCGCCAGTTTCTGTTACGTTTGCGCGGCATCGTGGATGCGCGGGGAGTGTCGCCTCTCGATGCGCAGGATCACAGCAGGCAGGAATGAAGGTATGAACAGCCTTTTAATATGAAGTTACAAAAGAACACTGGTACAAAAGAGCAAATCAAAGGCGTGTCTGAGCACAGAAAACTAAATGCTAATATACACAGAAGACAGAGTTCGAAGTCCATAAAGCGCGAGCCAAGCGCGCGGAGGCAAGCTACATTTAGCAAGCAGAAAAATAATCAGAGACCACTCACGTAACGGTTGCAGGTGCAAACAAACTGGCGAGAGCGAACTAGGTAGCAGAGGGGCTTAAATACAGAAAACATAATTACAAACCGGTGTGTGAATGAGCCATGCAGGAGGAGCAAATAAGTTGTCATGGTGATGAATGTAAATAAGGAAGTGCGCTAACAAACGGGATCGGTAGAGTCCAAAACATGATCAAAACATAGTAGGACAATACAAAAAAGACAAACATGCTAGAGATGTGTGATCCGGAAGCCGGATCACAACACATTCCACTCTTACTTTGACATACCTTGAAGACAAAACCTTTAATCCCAAGGTAATCCACCTTGCAATTAAATGTTTTTTTTGAAGTGACGCACCATCAAGGTAGAGCTGCAACTTTCTCCGGCGCGGGTGTCCAGGACGTGCAATGTGGGAGGACATGCCACGAAATAGCCGCTGTCACTGAGGAGGCGTACCTAAGCGGAAGTAGCAAATAAGCGTAATTACCTAATACACCGAGGACACATTAACGAGCCTTCCATCAGGGCCACGACCCTCTTGCGGCTAATGGCTACGAGCCACCCCCCAAGTCCTGTGAGAATTAATTACTTCAAGGTGTGGATTATTATAATTGCACACTTTCTCCCTCTTTGCTCCTGAAAGGGGGGGGCTGCGCCGCCGCGACCTTAGGCCGCAAAATAACTGCCTGTTCCGAGGATTTACAATCAACGTTTGATTGGATTGCAATCATGTGGACTTTCAGCACGCAAGGTATGGCGCCTCGGTCCCATTATAGCCCGGCCTAGGTGAGCATTTCATTGGCCGTCATTATCGACTGTTTCCATGTGGTCACATGACATGCGGAGGACCGGTCCTTTTCGATGACTCAACCGAGCAGAAAGGCGATGTCGGCGTGAAGTATCGAACCTAGTCCCTTTATTTAAAGCGCGTTTAGTCGAGGCTTCAATGATGAAAAGTGTCATTTCTGTAATTGAGCCAGCAAGGGGAGGCCATCTTGTTTCATTTTTATAGTGGCACTATCGGACCTATCTTGGATTACGTAAACGCTGTGAATGTTCTGAACTCCTTTTCCCGAGCGAGCATTGAGGAAAATAGAGCCGAAATGCAGCGACACGTGCCGTAGCTATCGTGTCAATACATGTTGACAGCAGGCAGGTTGACTCCACAGCGCCTCCGCTGGCCGCTGCCAAGTGGTGCGCTCTGTTCTGCTTCAAGAGACGATTGTTAGTCAATTCCGAGTAACAAACATCATTTTCATGATCAATTACTCCAGTTTGTAATCATTTTGCTGTGCTGTTGCACTTTGAAGTTTGCATTAGGATTTTTTTGTGGGTAAAACATTCTTTTCAGTTTTAAGCATAGTCTACATACAGTACAGGCCAAAAGTTTAGACACACCTTCTCATTTCAATGCGTTTTCTTTATTTTCATGACTATTTACATTGTAGATTGTCCCTGAAGCATTGTAGCGCCCCGGAAGAGTTAGTGTTGCAAGGGTTTCTGGGTATTTGTTCTGTTGTGTTTGTGTTGTGTTACGGTGCGGATATTCTCCCGAAATGTGTTTGTCATTCTTGTTTGGTGTGGTTTCACAGTGTGGCGCATATTTGTAAGCGTGGTAAAGTTGTTTATACGGCCACCCTCAGTGTGACCGGTATGGCTGTTGAACAAGTGTGTGTGTGTGTGTGTGTGTGTGTGTATTAGGGGTGTGGGAAAAAATCGATTCGAATACGAATCGCGATTCTCACGTTGTGCGATTCAGAATCGATTCTCTTTTTTTTTTTAAATCGATGTTTTCATTATTACTATTTTTTTTTTTTTTTTTTTTTTTATCAATCCAACAAACCAATACATATAACACATATGGAAAATGGGAGGACTTTTTTGACTGCCCGTTGCCGTGGGATGCCATATTCAAACTAATCTACAAAACTACTATCGATGTGCAAAACCGTTATTTTCAAATTAAAATTATTTATA